>NW_006293524.1:44964-56124 GCF_000327345.1 Myotis davidii | reverse complement strand
TCTTTTTTACCTCTTTAGTTAAGTTTATTCCTAGGTAGCTTAATTTTTTTGGTGCGATGGTGAATGGGGTTGTTTTTATAATCTCTCTTTCTGAAAGTTCACTATTGGTGTATAGAAATGCCTCAGATTTCTTGGTTAATTTTGTGTATCCTGCTACATTGCCAAATTCATGTGTTAAATCTAGTTGCTTTTTGATGGAGTCTCTCGGGTTTTATATGTATAATATCATATCGTCTGCAAATAAGGACATTTTTACTTCCTCTTTTCCAATTTGGATGCCTTTTATTTCTTCTTCTTGCCTAATTGCGATGGCTAATACTTCTAGTACTATGTTGAACAGGTGTAGTGAGAGTGGGCATCCCTGTCTTCTTACAGTATCAGACTGTTTTTAATACAGTGGCTTTGTAGTATAATTTTATATCTGGTATTGTGATCCCTCCAATGTGTTTCTCCTTTCTCAACATTGATGCGGTAATTGGAGTCTTTTTTGGTTCCATATAAATCTTTGGAGGTTTTGTTCTGATTCGTGAAATATGACATTGCTATTTTTAAAATATATTTTTATTTATTTCAGAGAGGAAGTGAGAGGGAGAGATAGAAACATCAGTGATTAGAGAAAACAATTGATTAGTTGCCACCTGCACACCCCTTACAGATGATCGATACCTCAACCTGGGCATGTGTCCTGACCTAAATAGAACCATCACCATCTGTTTGTAGATCAACGTTCAACAACTGAGCCACACCAACCAAGCTGCCATTGGTATTTAGTAGGAATTGCATTGTATCTATAGATTGCTTTTGATAGTATGGGCATTTTAATAATGTTACTTCTACCAATCCATGAACACAGTATATTCTTCCACTTGTCTATATCTTTTTTTATTGCTATTTTTATTGTTCTGAGTACAGGTCTTTTATCTCTTTGGTTAAGCTCATTCCTAAGTAATTTCATGTAATACTGTTTTGTTTTTTAAGTATATTTTTATTGATTTCAGAGAGGAAGGGAGAGGAAGAGAAAGAGAGAGAATCTTTGATCGTCTTCCTCTTGCACACCCCACCCTGGGGATTGAGTCTGCAAACAGGGCATGTGCCCTCACCGGGAATCAAACCATGATCTACTGGTTCATATGTCAATGCTCAACCATTGAGTCATGCTGGCCAGGCCATAAAATACTGTTATCTTGGTGATGAACTCCTTTAGCTTTTTCTTGCCTGGGAAGCTTTTTATTTGACCTTCAATTTTTAATGATAACTTTGCTGGTAGAGTAATCTTGGTTGTAGGTCCTTGCTTTTCATCACTTTGGATATTTCTTGCCACTCCCTTCTGACCTGCAAAGTTTCTGTTGAAAAGTCAGAAAATAGTTGTATGGGTGATCCCTTGAAGGCAAATAACTGCTTTTTTCTTGCTGCTTGTAATATTCTTTACGCTTTGGCACTTTAATTATTATTTGTCTTGGTGTAAGCCTCTTTGGGTTCATTTTGTTTTGGATTCTCTGTACTTCCTGAACTTTTAAGTCTATTTCTTTGGCCAGGTAGGGGAAGTTTTCTGTCATTATTTCTTCAAATAGGTTTCAATTTCTTGCTCCCTCTATTCTCCTTCTGGCACCCACATGATGTGAAATTTGGTATGCTTGTAGTTTTCACAGAGGCTCCTTATACTATCTTCATATTTTTATGTTCTTTTTCTTTTTGCTGCTCTGATAGTGTGTTTGTGGTTTTTTTCTGCTTCCTCAGATTCCAAATTATTGATTTGATTCTCAGTGTCCTCTACTCTACTGTTGATCTCCTATAAATTATTCTTTATTTCAGTTAGTGTCTTCTTTATTTCTGACTGGCCTTTTTTTATGGTGCTGATCTTCTTACTAAGTTCCTAGAAGTTCTGACTAAGTTTCTGGGAGTTCCCACTAAGTTCCTTGAGCATCCTTATAACCTTTGTTTTGAAATCTGTATCTGGTAGTTTTCTTGCTTCAATTTCATTTAGTTCTTTTTCTGGAAATTTCTCCCATTCTTTTATATGTAATGTGTTTCTTTGTCTCCACATTTTGGATGCTTCCTTATATTTGTTTCTATGTATTATGTAGATTTTCTATGTCTCCTGGAATTGGTAGAGTCACCTTGTATAGTAGATGTCCTATAGGGCCCAGTGGCTCAGCCTTTCCATTCACCTAAGCTGGACAATCTAGGTACACTCCTGTGTGGGCTCTGTCCACTGACCTACTGTAGTTGAGCCTTGATCAATGTTGGAGACACTGGGAAGGATTGACCCTCAGGCCAATCGTTTGTGAAGATTTTCAGTACTGCAGCAGAAGAGCTGCTGTGCAGGAGCTGACCCTATGGAGCAGGACTTGCTTCAGTGGTGCTTTGGTATTCACTGAGTCTGCCCCTTGAGTGTGTCACTTATGGAGGTGATTTAGGGCTGTAATCCAGTGTTGTCAAAACTGACCACCAGGTACACTAGGTCTGAAGCCTCCAGGGAGGTGCAAAATCAGCCTCTGCCTGTGACCTACCTGAGCTCACCCAGTATGAGCTACAAAGCCATCTGCAGATGGCTGCTACTTGTATTGAGTTTGGAAGTACCCAAGAGAGGTCAAGCCATGAACTAGAATAGGCTGCCACTAGTGCTGGGTCTGGGGCCACTTATTGAGAGGTGTGGGGCACAGTGATGCCAGTTACTGCTTGTTTGAGAGATTTTAGGAAATTCTGAAACATGAGGCAAGTGAGGCCAATTGTATGGAAAAGCCACTCAAAATGGCTTGGATGAGCCTGCAAGTAGGGAGGGCAGTGTCCCAGGGAATCACCAGGGTGGGGAAAAAAGTGTGAGCCAGCTTTATGGAGATTCATATTTGGCATACTTGTCAGGTCTGTGGTGGGAAAGGCTTAGCAAAGGAATAATGGCCTCTGCCAACACTTCTGTCTGGGAGAAAGCTGTCCCTCCAGCTCTCACCCTGACAGGTTACTGCCTCCCAAAATGTATCATCTTCCTTTCAAGCTGCTTCCCCAACACTGGAGTTCAGAAGGAGTGAGTCCAAGTAGGTGCATGTGCTGGTCCTTTAAGAGGAACTGCCTGGGACTCCCACAGCCTCCATGTCACTCAGCCACAATCGCCGCTGTTTTTTACAGGGAGAATTTGTGGGTACTTTTCTTTCTGACATTGAAACCCTGAGCTGGGGGGCCTGGTGTGGGGCAGGGACCCCTCACTCTTCAGGGAAACCTCCACAGCCAAGATCCCTCCTGATTTTAAACCACCACACGTGAGTGTATGACCAGCCAGTTTGATGATTCCTCCCTGTGTATCTGCCCTTCCTACTATTCTCCATGTGCTTCTTCTTTAATTCCCAAGTTGTAGGACTTCTGTTCAGCTAGATTTCAGGGGGCTCTAAATGAGGGTTGTTCTGTATTTTAGTTGTAAATTTTGATGTGGTTGTGGGAGGTGGTAAGTACCACATTTATCTATGCCACCATCTTGAGCAGGTGCTCCTAGAGCAGTGGTTCTCAACCTTGGCCGCACATTAGAATCACCTGGGAATCTTTCTAAAATCCTGATTTCTGGGCCTCATCCTCCGGAAATTCTGTTTCTTTGTTATGGGGTGGGGCCACAACATTAGTAACAAAGAAACAGAATTTCCAGAGGATGAGGCCCAGAAATCAGGATTTTAAAAAGAGTCCCAGGTGATTCTAATGTGCAGCTAAAGTTGAGAACCACTGTCCTAGAGTATATATTTTTAAATATACATTTTATTCTGTATGTTTGCCATAGTATTTCATCCTATAAATAAACCTTACTTTTTAAAATCAGGGCTTCATATGGACATTTATAAGATATTTGATATATGTGTAAAATAGCCTCATAGAAAGTCTGGATTAATTAATAATTATAAAAATAGTGTTTTAAAATAATATAGCAAATTTGGTCATTACACTTTTTTAAGAAAAATCCTCACCTGAGGATATTTTTCCATTGATGTTTAGGGAGAGTAGAAGAGAGAGTGGATGACAGAGACATATATTGATGTGAGCGAAACACATTGATTGGTTGCTCCCTGCACAGTTCCTGACCAGGACCCGGGCTAGGAAGGAGTCTGCAACCAAGGTACATGCCCTTGATCGGAATCGAACTCGGATTCCTTTGGTCCACTGGCCATCACTCTACCCACTGAGCCAAACCAGCTAGGGCGGATATTAGAATTTTTTAAAATGCCACTAATTTTGTGGAAAATTGCATTTCATCAATATTTTAATTTTAATGACATTTAACTCTGTTTCACATGCCTATGGACTTTTGCTTGTTCTCTGGGATATTTCTTTCTATATCCTTTGCTTAGTTTTCTATTAGAGTATTTCTCTCTTTCATATTATCCTGTTGGAACACTGATTATATTAATTCTATTGGAATTGGTCTCTTTCCTTAATATATGTCATATTTTTGTTTGTTATTCCTCTTTTGATTTTGTTAATGAGCTTGCTTTGTTTTTATTTACATTCAGTATTTTTAAATGTATATGAAGTAATGCTGATAAAACTTTGCTCTTATTGCTTCTGCCTGGAGTATTTTTAAAAAAGCCTTTCAAACCACCAGATCATATGTGCTAGCTATGTTTTCTTCTAAAACATTTTTCTCTTAGATTTATGGAAGGATTAAATGAGATAATATGTGTAAAGTGGTTTTAATTAAGAAATATTTGCAGCCCAAACCGGTTTGGCTCAGTGGCTAGAGCGTCAGCCTGCGGACTGAAGGGTCCTAGGTTCGATTCCGGTCAAGGGCATGTACCTGGATTGCGGGCGCATCCGCAGTGGGTGGTGTGTAGGAGGCAGCTGATCAATGTTTCTCTCTCATTGATGTTTCTAACTCTCTATCCTTCTCTCTTCCTCTCTGTAAAATATCAATAAAATATATTTTAAAAAAATATTTGCAAACTGTTAAAGGCAGGGCTTGGTATAGAATGAATAATCAATCAAGGCCGGCAATTACTGTGTTTGATTGTAAATAACATACAGTTTCATTTTTAAAAAATTTTAATCACATTTTAAGAAATGGCATTCTATTTTCTCCTTATTGTTCTTTTTTCAAAATATTTTTAGCTATTTAACTTAAATTAATTAAGTATTTTAAAAAACAGTTCCATTATTGTGTTCATTGGAACTAAATAACATTTCTTTTGCATCCTTTTATTTTTCAAGCATTAAATGTATTTAACTGAAGCTTAATTGTTTCTTCACAGAAGGTCTTTACATTTTTTTTCTATAATTATGTCACTGTGCTGTGTTTTATAATTGAATTTGTTAGAGGAGTCACATATTTTAATAGTATTTTCTACTTTATTATTTGAATCAGACATGAGGAATCAAATCGGGGCTCTGCCAATTTCTAGCTGTATATCCTTGTTTTCACACATGTAAAATAGCAGATACTTCAAGATCTAACCCATAGTATTCTTATGAGGATTATTACATTAAGTTCTTCATATTATTGTATTTATTTTTCATTTGACTCTCTTAAATTTTCTCTGTTGCTGTCATATTGTCTGCCATAAAATTGTTACTCTATTCTCATGCTTGCACATCGTATTGCTTCTTTTATATGTTTTATGCCAATGCTAGAATTAAAAAATGTTTTAAGTAATAATAGTAATGGTATACATTTGAGTCTTGTTCTTTCTTTGAATAAGAACATGTTGAAGCATGATCATGGTTGTTTGAGACAGATGTGCTTTATCATGTAAAAATATATATTTATTCCTATTTTACTATGAGTTTTGCCAGAAATTGATAGTTCATTTTCTTAAATAACATTCTAACATTTAAAGGAAAATCATATGCATGTGTGTGTTATCTCATTTGATCTATTAAGGAAACCGTTATAATAATATATCTGCTAATTCAAAATCAACCTCACATTTTTGGAATAAATTGTGCTTGATTATGTAACATGGGTCATTAAATATACTCATGAATTTTATTACTTAACATTTGAAGTTATTGCATCTACCTCCATAAATCAGCTTGGTTTTTAGATTTCATCATTGAGCTTTTTTGGAAAATTTGGGTATCAGGGTAGTTATATTTGCTTCAGAAAATAAAATGGGAATTTTACGTCTTTATCCTATGGAAGAAATTAAATGGCATGTGAATTATCTGTCCCTGTCCCTTTTGTTTTTGAGGGAACTTACCTAATAAAGTCATCCGGACTAGATAAATTGTGGAGAAGCATTTTTGATGTTCTTACCATTTCTTCTGTTGTTACTTCTGCTTATTTTAAGGCAATTTGATAACAACATTTCTTCTAAAATCTACATACTAAAAATGTAAACTTTATTAAGCTATATTTATTTGCAGACCTTTAAAAATTCTCCTCTATATCTATGGTTTATAGCCACTCTACCATTCCTAATATTGCAGGCCATGCATCCCTAACAGGAAGTGGATTCTCAGACCACATTGTAGTCTTGGTAGTAGGCTGGGAATTATATGGCCAGCTTAAAATTCAATGAACATATTAGAATTGAAGATAGCAGAGTCTATTTGCAATATATGACTCTCTCCCCTTCAGCATCAACAAATGTACACAGTCACAAGATCCCCAGTCTGTACTTAAATGTTTGTGAACTTGAAGAAGGAAACATAGCTAGGGATTGGAGCTTTGCCTTTTCCCCTGGATCTTGTGGGACATCCCAATTGGGGAGAAGTGTGACAGGAAAGTGAAAGAAATGCATGTTTTTCAGTTTTCTCTTCTGTCCTTCTTTTTACAGTTAGTGGCTTTCTGAAAGAATTTCCCTTAGGTTATGCTAGACATTTTCATAAAGAAGAGTGAGGCTAGTAAAGGTCATATTTTTCTCTTATAGCACTCTAAAAATCCTTTACTCTTTATACGATCAATATATACTTCTACATGTCACCAATTTGGGGAATGAAACCAAAATATTAGAAATTTGAAATATTTGCCATATTTTCCCTAAAATTTCCTGATTCCAAAATATTTTATTGTGATATTTTAACTTTGCATTGATATAATACTAATGCATTCTCAATGCATATACTAATTTTCTAATACTTTCATAATCTGAATGATATAGATATCACAAAAGAGTGTAAAAAATCTAAGATACTTAATAGAAAGTTGACTTGTGTTATTAATTTTTAAATGTTTTACAACATAAATCGGTTGATAAATGAAACCTATGCTGAGAGCAATTTATAACAGTATCACTTTTAGAAATTATTTTCTAATCTAAGAAAATGTTTTAGCACACTCTAGTGGCATACTTTGTAATTTACTATAAAATAAAATAAAATCCTGTTGCTCATAATAAATTAGACTAATAAGCTTTACATATAAATAGCTTATATTATAGTAATAATGTGGATGTATTCTACAACAAATAAAGATTTGCTGTAAATATTTTTATTTTATAATTTGGTGTTATTTTCTGTTAATTTCTGTGAGGTTTATCTAATATTTAATAATCCACTGAAGCATTTTTTTTTAATTTTAAAATAATATGATTTCATTTGAACTATTTGTTTTCATGCATCTGATGTGGAAGTCACCAACAAATGTTAACATTTGTGATATGGATTGAATTTTATAATACTTGTTATCCTTTTACCCCAAGTCAGAAGTGACTATATTACAGTTTAGTTATATACATTTCTGGAGTTAGCCAAAGGGTACCTTCCTCCAGAGAGCCAAGTCCACCCATGGCTTTTGACCTCAACTACAAGCAGAGTCTAGTCACAAAGTTAGAAAGAAAAATCCACACAAAACCACCTTCACTCTGACACTAAATACAAGTTTGGAAGTTTCCACAAACCACCCTCAGATTGATAATTCTTTAGAAAGACTCACAAAGCTCACTGCAACCTACTATTGTTTATTACAATTATTTGGTTTAGGGAATCGCCCCCAAAAAGCAACACATAGGGAAGAACCTGATAAGGTTCCAAATACAAAGCTAACCTTGTTTTCAGGATATATTACTTTTTATTTTAGTCATCTTAGACTGATAAAAATTCCATAGATTGGATGGTTTATAAACATCAGAATATTTTTTCTCATTATTCTGGAAGCTAAGAAGCTCAAGATCAAGGTGTCAGTAGATTTAGCGTCTGCTGAGAATCCACTTCTAGATTCATAGACTGCCATCTTCTCACTATAACCTTACAAGGTGGAAAGGGCAAGAAAGTTCTCTGGGGTTTCTTTTATAAAGTAATTATTCCATTCCTGAGGACTACACCTCCCCAAAGCTCACTTCCTAATACTATCACACTGCGAATTAGATTTCAGCATTAGAATTTTGTGGAGACACATTCAGACTATAGTAGTCTCCTGTCATTAATGTGTGACAATGCACTAAGAATATTAAAATTAGAGGTATTTACTTGAACTTTGGTATTCAGAGTTTTTACTGGAACGTCAGTAGGTAGGAATAATTAATTGATTGATTGTTCATGTGGTTGCAGACCTACTCTCTGGAGGTCTGGCTTATATCACCTGGTCCAAGGGATCTACCATGAGTCATCTCATTGATATAAACTAATAGGTGTGGTCCTTAGGGTCAACAATAAATAATGCACATTCATGTTTTCAGACTATTCCAAGTAGTTAAACATTACCCCATAGAAGCTGAGGATAAAGGTGGGAATTCTCTCTGGGAAAAACCAGTCTCTTATATAAAAGGCCTGTGGCTGTCATGCAGTAATGCCCTCATGACAAAATGAGTAGCGGCTCTCGCCGTGAGGGCGGGGCATGAGCTACTAGCAGTGGAGAGCTATGAGTGGCAGAGGGCAGGGCAGCAAGCTACTAGTAGCTGAGAGCTACTAGTGGTGGAGAGCTAGGAGCAGCAGAGGGTGGATGGGGCATGAGCTACCAGCGGTGATGGGCAGGGCAGCCATCTGAGGCAAGCTGAAACCAGCTACTTGTGTGTGATTTCATGATCACTTGGCCTCTAGTAAGAAATAATAGAGTAAAAAATGGCCAAAGGAAAGGAATATTTGCTAACTCTATAGCAGAATTTTCCTAGAATGACTTTGATCACTTACACATTCCAACTATCATGCCAATTTTAGAAAAAAAATGGCTAAAAAAATCCACACATTATAATTTTCCTATTGACTATAGCCATATAGACTGAATGCCCTTCAATAATGACTTATGGCCACTAAATAATATATTTCTTTTCAGAATTCTTCAATTTGCTACCTGTTGTCATGCAAAAATATGATCTTCCCTCTCTACAAGGCCTTCCCTTTTCTGCAGGAATTTGGGATTTTGACAGAACTGGATTCAAGTCCTGACACTTCCACTTATTGTCTGTGTGGCTTTGGACAGTTTAAGCAACCTCCCTGAAGATTCATTTTTTTCCCTGCAAAACAAATAATAAGAGCACACTCAAATATTTGTACTGACAATAACAAGGTTATATATGGTAAATCTTTAAACAATTTCAGTGTTTTATGATCACCTGCACAGAGGTGAAATGGACCCTGCCCAATTAATAAGTCAGATATTTAAATTGATGGCACATCACACACCTTGATAATTGCTAAGGAAATTTATTATTCACACAAGAAACTTCTGCTTAGAGCAAGGCAGGTGCAATCTGGTTGAGAATGGCAAAAGCATATCAGAGAGTTGGTTTGGCTTTGGTAATGGCTATAAAATAGGTTTGAAGAAGGAATCCCACTGGTAGGCTAAGGCTGTGAAATTGCTACAGTTACAATATCTTAAGAGACAGGCAGGTTTCCGTATCTATTGCACCAGATATGTGGTGGTACAGAAAGGAAAGGTTGGGGCTTAAATGATTTCCATGCTCAAATATCAAACATAGATTCAAACTCTTCATTACCATCAGGAATAGCAGATGCTCAATAAATGTTAGTGCCACTCGTAGTCATTTCCTTAATGACTATTCTAGGTACTGGAAATATCAGGGGGAACATTTTGTAAAGTATATGATTGTCATTAAGAAAATGACTAACAGCCCTAACTGGTTTGGCTCAGTGGATAGAGCATCAGCCTGCAGACAGAAAGGTCCCAGGTTCGATTCTGGTCAAGGTCATGTACCTTGGTTGTGGGCACATCCCCAGTAGGAGGTGTGCAGGAGGCAGCTGATCGATGTTTCTCTCTCATCGATGTTTCTAACTCTCTATCCCTCTCCCTTCCTCTCTGTAAAAAAACAATAAAAAATATTTAAAAAAAGAAAATGACTTTATGTTAGTAAAGTTCTAATTCATGCAGATGATAGTTGGACAGACATATTTTTCTCAGTAAAGATTTCATGGAATAAAGGAACAATGTCACCTAGAATGTAAGTTTTGTTGATTTTTGTTTTATATTAATACCAAAGCACTAAGCATTACTGGATTTACTTTTTTATATGGTGTAAATGATTACTGAGAATCATGAGCTGAACAGATAAATTGTCTCACAAATCAATTTTTCTCATGGAATATATAGATCATTTAGAAAAAAAATGTATCGCACACAAAAAATAACCTGTTATTGCCCACAATATGTTAACTACAATTAAAGAGTCAAGAAGGGGCTGGTACACACACACACACACACACACACACACACACACACACACACACACACACACACACACACACACACACACAAAATATATATAGAGTTTATATATATTTTGAATTTAATTTAGAGACACATTGAAAGAAGTTACTAGAGTTACCAAGAGCAAGTACTGAAGAATAATAACCACACAAGTTTTGGAATGTACTTACTTATAAACATAAGACATAAAATGATACCATGAACTCTGAAAAACTTACTGTGAAGTTAACATTTTAATTTCCAGTTTCTACTGTTAACAATTGGTGATAAGTTGTAAGCATTATGACCAAAAGAACAGACTCTTTTGATTCTTCTTTTCCTCGATATGGAGGTGTTTTCTTTATTTATTTTTATTTCCTACATAGTTCTTGGTTCATTCCATACTAGTGGTCCAGTGCACAAATTCATGCACATTGAAAGAAAATTAATTAGAAGTAATATTTTAATATTGTTATTTGCCCTTTCGCTATAATAGAAGTGTCAACCAAATTCACGATCAACAATGACAGATCGAAATACACGCACATGCAATTGGCACCAGCAAAAGCTTTATATGCATTGTGCATGCACAAGTCAACTTATCCTTT
>NW_006293524.1:38087-44844 GCF_000327345.1 Myotis davidii | reverse complement strand
AGGACTTCTGTGAGGATCAAATGATATAAGGCACAGGAAAACGCTTCAAAGACATTTGGTTAAAGTGTAAAATGTTTCCACCTGGCTATAAAGCAAGTCATGTTCCTGGGCTGAAGAAACTGCAAGGAAGCTAGTCACTAGGGAGAGGAAGCTGGAGGTTGCTACGTGACATCATTACCTGGTGCCTACAGCCACCATTTCCAGGCTGGGCTGGACTATGGGTCACATTTGGTACCATGGGGTCTCGGCAGCATCAGCTGTTATTTGGTGGGGTGTTGCTCTGGGGTGGTGGTAGGGCCTGTGTACCACCTGGGGGAAGCCAAATGTTACTTTGTGGGCACCTGGAGAGTATTAGGTTCAAGGTGCCATCTCTCTGTAAATGACCAGTGCACGTCACAGCAGCTCCTGCATTGAGCATCTGCTCCCTGGTGGTCAGTGTGTGTCATAACAGCTGGTCAGAGGGTGAGACACTTAGCATATTAGCCTTTTATATATACAGATTCTGAAATGATCATTACCTTATAGCATAGGTATTTTTTTAATAGCAAAAGTGACATACAATAAACACGCATATTTAAAGTATACAACTTAATAAGTTTTGACATGCGTATGCACCCATGAAACCATCATCATTACCAAGAGAATGAACATTTAATCACCCTTCAAAGTTCCTAGTGAACCTTTGTAAGCCCTCATGCATGCCTATTCCTGAGCAACCCACCCCAGGCAAGCACTGATATGCTTTCCATCATTGTAGATTAGGTTGCATTTTGTAAAATTTTATATAAACACAATCATATAATATGTTATCTGTTTTGCCTGGCTTCTTTCATGCAGTACAATTATTTTCAGATTCACCTATGTTTCTGGATATATCTAATTTGTATTTTTATTGTTATTTTGTTAATTTACCAATAAATGTTTACACATTTTTCTATGGGTAAGTGTGTGGATTAGTTTCTGTTTTTTTATTATTACAGATGAAATTGTCATAGATCTTCATATTCAAGACTTTATATGGTCATATGATTTCATATATTTTAGGTAAAAGCCTAGGAATAGAATGGCTGGGCCACGGGGTATATGAGCACTTAAATTTATAAGATACCATTAAATTGCTTTCCTGAGTGATTATGCTATTTTATATTCCCACAGCAATGTATGAGATTTCCAGTTGCTCAACAAAAGGATCCTTTTTAAGTCCACCCCTCCACTGTTAAATGATTTGTATAACCAAAGGAAGTAGATTAAAATCATCACTTATTTAGAATGTGGATTCCATTGTTGGTTGTGGAATATTCTGAAAGTGTAATTAGACCCGTTGGTCAATGGTCTTCTTCAAGTCTATTATATATCTACTGGTTTTATAGTTAGGGTTCTCTCAATTATCAAGAAAGGGATATTGAAATATTTTACTATAAATCTGTATTTGTCTTTTTTTCTTTGCATTTGCATTTATTTTCTTTTGCACCTATAGCAAATCATCATAAACATAGAGGCTCAAAACAATATACTTTTAAAATTATGGTGTCAGACTGGGCTCTTTCAGATGGCCAAGAGAAATATGAAAAGTGGATCAAAGTCACTAATCACCAGAGAGATGAAAATTAAAAAGACAATGAGGCATTACCTCACACCTCTCAGAATAGCTATCATCAAAAATAAACAAATGAAAAGTGCTAGTGAGGATGTGAAGAAAAGGGAACAGTAATACACTGCTGGTGGAAATGCAGCCACTGTGGAAAACAGTATGGAGTTTCCTCAAAAATTAAATATGGAACTGCCATTTGATTCAGGGGTCCCACACCTAGGAATATATTCTAAGAAAAACAAAATATCTTTCAGAAAGAATGTATGCACCCCTATGTTCATAGCAGAAGAATTTACAATAGCTAAGATCTGGAAACAGCATAAATGCCCATCAGTAGATGAGTAGATAAAAAAAAAAATCTGTGGTACATTTACACCATGGAATACTATGCAGCTGTAAAAAAAAAAAAGAAGGATCTCTTTCTCTTTGAGACAGCATGGAGGGACCTGGAGAGTATTAGGCTAAGCGAAATAAGTCAGTCCGAGAAAGACAACTATCCATGATCTCACTCATATGTGGAATCTAATGAACAAAATAGATCCAGAGACAGAACCTTGGAACAGACTTCCAAATCTTAGAGGGTAGATGATGATGGGAGTGTGGGGTGGGAGGAGATTAACTGGGGAACTTATATGCATAAATGCGTAGACCATGTATATAGACAACAGTGCGGTGAAGGCCTTGAAGGAGTGGATGTGGTCAATGGGAATAAAGAAGGGTATATCTGGCCCTAGCCAGTTTTGCTCAGTGCATAGAGCATCAGTCTGTGGACCAAAGGGTCCTGGGATTGATTCCAGTCTAGGGCAAGTGCCTTGGTTACAGGTAACCCCTGGCATGGGCCCTGGCGTGGGACTCATAGAGATATATGAGTCCTCTAATAGGCCCTGGTTGCAGGAGGAAACCAATCAATGTGTTTCTCTCACATAGATGTTTCTCTCTGTCTTTTCCTCTCTTCCACTCTCTCTGAAAATCAATGAAAAATATATCCTCAGGTGAGGATTAATACAACAAAAAAAGAACACATCTGTAATACTTTCAACAGTAAAGACAGGTTTAAGAAAATGACTCAATGCACAAATAAATGGAACACAAATAAATGTTTCTCTCTTTCCCCCTCTCTTTCTCTAAAATTAATTTTAAAATTCTCATTAGATACCTCTATTTTTTTCTTAAAGTTCCTTAAAATAAGTCAGTTTCTTCATTTCACTTTCTATTCTCTACAAGCTGCTAAAACCATTCTGCTTTCTTTAGCAATGCAACAATGACCCTTAGATTGCATAAACCACTAAAAAAAATAAAAGCTTTTTTTTATCCCTGGTTGGGTGATTCAGTTGGTTAGAGTGTTGTCGTGCTATGCCAAGATTGTAGGTTTGATCCCTAGTTAGAGCTTATATAAGAAGCATAGCAGCACAATTCACCATAGCTAAGATCTGGAAACAGCCTAAGTGCCCATCAGTAAATGAATGGATTAGAAAACTGTGGTACATCTACACGATGGAATACTATGCTGCTCTTAAAAAAAAGGAACTCTTACCATCTGCAACGGCATGGATGGAACTGGAGAGCATTATGCTAAGTGAAATAAGCCAGTCAATGAAGGAAAAATACCACATGATCTCACTCATTCATGGATAATAGAGACCAGTATAAACTTTTGAACAATAATAGATACAGAGGCAGAGCTGCCTCAAACAGACTGTCAAACTGCAGCAGGAAGGCTGGGGAGGGTTGGGGGGCAGGAGGTAGGGGGGTAAGAAATCAACCAAAGGACTTGTATGCATGCATATAAGCATAACCAATGGACATAAGACACTGGGGGATAGGGGAGGCTAGGGGACTATCTAGGGTGGGGGGGGAAATGGACACATATGTGATACCTTTTGTAATACTTTAAGCAATAAAAAAAAGAGAAAAGAAAAGGCAGGCAACGAGAAGCCTATGAAGGTCAAAAAAAAAGCAAACAATGGATGCATAAATAAGTAGAACAACAAATTTCTCTCTCTCTCTCTCTCTCTCTCTCTCTTTCTCTCTCTCTCTTTCTCTCAAAAATCCATCAATGAAAAATTGTAAAGGGCAGTAAAAATAAATTAATATATATCTTCTATAATAATAAGAGCATAATATGCTAATTAGACCAGACAGCCAAACAACCTTCAGGACATCATTCCAGACATCCTTCCAGACAAAGGCGCAGCCGACATCCCCTGAGGGGTCCCGGATTGCGAGAGGGTGCAGGCCAGGCTGAGGGACCCACCATGCATGAATTTTATGCACCAGGCCTCTAATATATAAGTAAAAGCTTTTATGTAGCTAAATTTACTTCATCTAAAAACAAAAAACAAAAAACAAAAAAAAAAAACTTAGGCACACCATCCATAGTTCCTCCAAAATTCACTTTAAGCATCTAATTTATTTTACCAAATACTCACTCTTTCTTCTTTTTTGCCTGTTATTTTTAATTTTTTAAATAAACTTGTTGTTAATACAGTATTACAGCTATGTCCCCTTTCACCTCCACACCCCTATCCGCCCAGGTCCTATCCACCCCCCATGTCTTCATTACCCTATTGCCCATGTCCATGGGTTATGCCTATAAGTATATAAGTTCTTTGGTTTATCTCTTCTCATCCTCCCAAAACCACATTGAGGTCTCTTCCATGCCTCCATGCTTCAGGTCTTATTTTGTTGGCCAATTTATTCTGCTCATTAGATTCCAACAAATAAGTGAGATCATGTTGTATTTGTCTTTCTCAGATTGGTTTATTACACTTAGCATAATATTTTCCAGGTCCATCTGTACTGTCCCAAAGGGTAGGATAACCATCTTTTTTACAGCCTCATAGCATTCTATTGTGTAAAATCCCACAGCTTTTTTACCCATTCAATTACTGATTGGCTTTAGGTTGTTTCCAAATCTAAGCTATTGTAAATAACGTCGCTATGAACATAGGGGTGCATATATACTTTCTGATTGGAGTTATGGGTTTTTTTAGGATATATTCCCAGAAATGGAATCACCGGGTCAAACGGAAGTTCTATTTTTAATTTTTTGAGCAAACTTCATACTGTTTTCCATAGTGGCTGCACCAGTCTGCATTCCCACCAGCAGGAAACTAGTGTTCCCTTTTCTCTGCATCCTCATCAGCATTTGTTGATTGTTGATTTTTTTAATGATAGCCATTCTTACAATTGTGAGGTGATATCTCATTGTGGTTTTAATTTGCATTTCTCAGATGATTTGTGACTTTGAGCATTTTTTCATGTGGCTTTTGGCCATTTGTATGTCCTTTTTGGAGAAATGTCTATTCATATAAGAAGATGAAACTAGATCAACAACTTACACCATACACAAGAATAAACACAATATGGATAAAAAAAAAAACTTAAATGTAAGGCATGTAACTATAAACATCTTAGAAGAAAAGATAGGCAGCAAAATATCAGACATCTCATGTCTGATACTAAGGAGAAAATAAACAAATGGGACTACATCAAAATAAAAAGCTTCTGCACAGAAAAAGAAATCACCATCAAAATGAAAAGGGAACCCAATAATACATCTGACAAGGGGTTAATAACCAAAATATATAAAGTACTCATACAACTCAACAAAACGAAGGCAAACAATCTAATAAACATGGCCAGGAGACCTGAATAGACATTTCTCCAAAGAGGACATAGAAATGGCCAAATATTCACTCTTTCATCCTCAAAATACATCTCTTCATAGAGATATATGAGTCCTCTAATAGGAAATAAGATTTTTATTATATTCTCTTTACTTTTCACCAACTGTATTTTTATAAATATTTTCCAGTGACAGTTTGTGTTATCTGTAGGTTTTCTTTACAATATATAAGAAGTTATTATCTTTAATTTGGTAAAATAGTCAATTGTTCCAGCAAGTTTTATACATTCATTAGTTGGAATAATTACAGAAACCATTCACAATGAGAAACCATGTACTAATTGAGGGGAATGGGCATCACATAGATGTTTCTTTTCCTGCAATATTATTAATATCCCTGGACAATAACTGTAATTTGTTTGTTTCAATATTTTTAGAATTACTTTAAAAATGGACATAATATTTTCCTGATGTTTCATGTCTGTTAAATGCCTACCAGAATCAATACCTTTATGATCTCAAGTCTCTCTTTCACAATTTTTTTTTATTTTCCCCATTCTTATATAGTTTCACAGTAAAAAAGCTATGTAATCTTTATTTTAAAAAGACATAATTTCAATCTTGGCAGAATTTAAGATCTCTAGAGTCTTCTTATAAGCAATAATCTTCCCACTATGATTTCTCAACCCATTTGTTCTAGTGAAAAGAACAGCTACTTTCTATTTCCTTCATCAAAGACAAAAAATGCTTTCTGAAGTTTAAAATGTTTATCTTCTCCTCAAGATGAACTTTCCACTGATCATAGTTTATTTCAAGATCTGGTTATTATTTACTATAAATTACTTGCTAAATCTAAGTGTGAACTACTGTGATTTAGAACTATAATCTTATTCATTTATTCCCTGGTGAAGTTTTCCTAAAGTCTTTCAAATGGAGAGTGAGAGTTCCTGGATGCACAGCTCCGATTTGTGGATTAGGACTCACAGTCTCCACGGGGTGCCTAGAGGGCTGCCTGGTGGGAAGGCAGCATGCACGCAACCCATTACTCTTGGGAGGATTGAGCATGAATGAATCAAGGCACCTGCAGGTGCTGTGGGAATCCAGAGGAGGACAAGGCAGATCCTTCTTGGAGCATCAGCATAGGCTTCCTGGAGAAAGGAACAGCAAGAGCAAACTTTCATCAAGAGAGTGATTGATGGAAAAGTCACATGCAGTGTGCTTCTCAGGAGATAGGGAACCCTAGGGGGCTTTGAAGATCAAGAGGGTGCCTGTAGGAAACTAAGATGGCGGCATAGATAAACACCGGGAAATTGCTGCCTCTCACAACAATTGAATAATACCTAAAAACACAATACGGACATCATCCAGAACCACAGGAAGGCTGGCTGAGTGTAAATTCTACAACTAGAAGGAAAGAAAAGCACACTGAGAGCCAGAGGAGCTGCAGAAGTAAAGCGCAGAGGTAGGGGGCTCGCGCACGCAGAAAGGGTCTGGCACCTGAGGACGCGGCTGTCTTTTTGAATGCGGAGGGAGTCCCA
>NW_006293524.1:29504-36510 GCF_000327345.1 Myotis davidii | reverse complement strand
AACCAGAGACGGAGAGGCATTGATTGGACTGTCAGGCTTTGGAGGGAGGGTCGGGGAGGGTGGGGGTAAGGGGGAAAGATCAACCAAAGGACTTACATGCAGGCATATAGGTCTAACCAATGGACACGGACAACGGGGTGCGGGTGAGGGCATGAGCGGGGGGTGGGGTAGAGGGTAACGTGGGGACAAGGACACATACGTAATATCTTAATCAATAAAAAATATATTAAAAAAAAAGAGGGTGCCTGTAGTAGTGGGAGTGGGGAAGAAGGTGTAAAAGCTTCTTGGAGTAGGTGAAATTAAGTGGATAGGTAGAAATTAGCCATACAGGACCTGGCCAGTGTGGTTTCTTTGGTTGGACCTTCATCCTGTACACCAAAAGGTGGCAGTTTCAATTCCTGGTCAGGGCGCATACCCAGGTCAGAGTCCGATGATGGGTGTTTCTCTCTCACCTCTGTCTCTCACCGTCCTCCTCTCCCTTCCTCACTCTAAAATCAATAAAAATGAAACAAGTAAAAATAAATTAGCAAATCAAGGGAAATAATCTATATATATATATAAAAGCCTAAGCGACTGGCCAACCAGCCGACCGGCCAACCAGCCAAGTAGCTATGATGCACCATGACCACCAGGAGACAGAAGCTTAAAGCAGGAGCTGCTGAGCAACAGCAACTTTGCAGAGTGCCCTCTCGCACTACAGGATCCCTTGGGGGATGTTGGACTGCCAGTTTCAGCCAGATCCCCACAGGCAGGCCGAGGGACCCTCCTGTCAGAGGGACCACGCTCACTCTGCAGATGCCCTTTGAGTCCCAGCGCCACCCCAGGTGTGGCCGGCCGGGGAGGGACTGTGGGAGGTTTGCTCTGGGGGGTGTCCAGCCCATCTTGCCCAGTCCTGCCCCACCAGCTACCTTCTAATTAATTTCATTTCAATGTGCACAAATCCATGCACTGGGACTCTGGTTAAAAATAAAAGTAAATGGAAAGTAAGATAATGATCTAAGATGAGCCCTAACTGGTTTGGCTCAGTGAGTAGAGAATCGGCCTGCGGACTGAAAGGTCCCAGTTTCAATTCCGGTCTTGGTTGTGGGCACATCCCTGATAGGGAGTGTGCAGGAGGCAGCTGATCGGTGTTTCTCTCTCATCAATGTTTCTAACTATCCCTCTCCCTTCCTCTCTGTAAGAAATCAATAAGATGTATTTTAAAAAATAATAATCTATGATGATTAGGGTGTCACTTTTGAACACAGGAAATCCTAACAGAATTATATAATTTCTACTGAATATCATTTAAAACTTCTTTTTTTAAAAAAATATATTTTATTGATTTTTTTACAGAGAGGAAAGGAGAGGGATAGAGAATTAGAAACATCGATCAGCTGCCTCTTGCTCAGCCCCTACTGGGGATGTGCCCGCAACCGAGGTACATGGCCTTGGCCGGAATCAAACTTGGGACCCTTGAGTCCTCAGGCTGACGCTCTATCCACTGAGCCAAACTGATCAGGGCTAAAACTTCTTATACAATCTTGGAGTTTACTATTATGCTGAAATTTGAAAAATATAAAGAAGGAAAGTTCCACCGTACACCATCTTATATCCCTAGTATGCTTTAGGATTCTTATATAGTACCAAATAAACCTTTGGTATATGAAGTTTCCTGTTGATTTTTTTTTAAACCAAATCTTTAATATTTTCATTAAACTGTGTCAATACAATTTTAAGTAAATGAAAACTGGAAGTCCAGGCCCAGGAATTCATAAGGAAAACAATATTTCAAACAACAAGAAACACCAGTGATCTTCCACTCCAGCCGCACTATTAGTGGCCATGATGGTGCCAGTCAGCCAGCGTTATCCAGATTACCGAGTGTTAACCACATCATCAATTTTCAGGATGCTCTGGACAGTTTAAGTCACTAGAGTCAGTGCACTAACTGAAACCAACAGGGGCTGAACAACCAGTTCCTCCAAAATGTTGAAAATACCACCCTTTTTGACATTAATGCCTGTAGTTTTTTCTCCTTGGGCATGTCAGTTTCCTAGTTCTGTTACTGTAGAAATGGGATTCAGGCCAGCATTTCCAGCTAGTGTAGATGGAATTACTTCCATACCATCTGCAAAAGCAAAACACAGTAGGATTCCACACCACTCAATGTTCATGAATATTCAGTTAACCATAGAGCCAACTCTATTCTGGAGCACCACCTCCTGCAATAAGAGCTCTATTCTTCACTAAACAGCGAATGACAAATAGGGCATCATTAATGGAGTGCTAAGATTCTTCAATAACGAATTTGTTAGATCCACAAACAACAATTGTAACTGTTTTTCCAGGGCTTGTACAGCCTGTAATCTTGAGCAGTTTGCCAGAGCCATTTATTTTTTTTAAATATATTTTATTGATTTTTTACAGAGAGGAAGGGAGAGAGATAGAGAGTTAGAAACATCGATGGGAGAGAAACATCGATCAGCTGCCTCCTGCACATCTCCCACTGGGGATGTGCCCACAACCCAGGTACATGCCCTTGACGAGAATCGAACCTGGGACCTTTCAGTCCGCAGGCCGACGCTCTATCCACTGAGCCAAACCGGTTTCGGCTGCCAGAACCATTTAAATTGACCTCCTCAGCTAACTCAGCTATGAACTGGTCAATAGGAGCAACTGGCTTGGTTCCAAGCATCTTACAAATGAATTCAATATCTTCTCTTTCAGTATCCTTAATCACCATAATCTTCATTTTGTTTAGGAAATGTAATGCAAGATCACTTAGAGCAGTGGTTCTCAACCTTCCTAATGCCGTGACCCTTTAATATAGTTCCTCATATTATGTTGACCCCCAACCATAAAATTATTTTCGTTGCTACTTCATAACTGTAATTTTGCTACTTTTATGAATTGTAATGTAAATATCTGATATGCAGGATGTATTTAGATGACCCCTGTGAAAGGGTCATTCGAGCCCCAAAGGGGTCTCGACCCACAGGTTGAGAACTGCTGACTTAAAGCATCTCTTAAAATAGACTTTTGTATGAGAAGAGCATTACATCCTGTTTGGTTTTAAATTTGCTTCATTAAGTTTAGAATATTGGCTCTCTCCTCTCGAAGCACTCGGTCTATCTGGACATAGTCAGAAACTACTATCTGTTTTGGGAGCAGATAAGCAAAACTGAATAAGCCCAATTTTAGCCTTTTCGACTCTGGTTATACCAGAATTTGCCACCTTCTGAGTGAGAACCAGCCCTTCCACCAACTCACAATCATCGATTGTCCCACCAAGTTTCTTAACTATTTTAATATCTCTAAGCTCTACACCAGTAGCTGTGGCTGAGTCCATCACTTTCATAATTGCATTTACACTCATTGGAGAAAGCAGACTTGAATACTGAGAGTCAACCTTTGAGTTCAATGAAGTGGCTGCACTATTTACAAAGATTCTCTGTCACTCAGTTCCACAGGTTGAGACATGTCAACCAATACTTCAATACCCTTTTCCAAAGCCTTCTGGAATGACTCCAAAATGATAGTTGGATGAATCCCTTTCTGAAGAAGCTTAGTACAGGAATCTAAGAGAGAGCCAGCAATGATGACCACTGATGTAGTGCCATCTCCTGCTTCTATATCTTGTGCCTTAGAGAACTCTATCAGCATTCTGGCTGCTGGATGTTACATGCATTTGTTTCAGAATGGTGGCACCATCTGTTGTAATGGTCACATCGCCTTTTCCATCTTGAATCATTTTGTCCATTCCTTTTGGTCCAAGACTTGTTCTAATAGCATCAGCAAAAGCTTTGGCCATGGAGATGTTGCTGAAGCAGATCTGGGTCGTCTTATCCCAGTCCTGATAGGCTCTTTTGTGCTCCCCGTTCCTGGGTGCCACATTCTCAGGCATGGCTAGGTGGGCTGGGTCTGTGTGGGGCTCAGGAAGGCCGGATGGATGCAGATTCTGGGCCTCCTGCTGATTTTTAAGGAAGTAATTATGCCCCCAGGTAATTTTTATCCACATAATCTTTATTGCTCTGGAAGGTCAGCAAAGCTGAACTGAATGTTGATTCAGGAACATTTAAAAGTTTCATGCAAATGATGATGATAGATAAAAATAGTCAATTTATTAATCTGCCTTTCTTACACTAGTCAGTATCAAAGAGTAGATATTGAATTCAAGTACTTAATAGTAACCTGGAGTAATGTCACATTAAACAAAGAGGCATATTTCTATTTTCAAACACTGATGTACTTTTTTTATTTTGGTTTCCAAAAATATGATATGAAGCTCACTGTATAAAAATAAGTAAACACTCCACTACTACACATATTCCTGAACTGCTTTCATGGCACCACAAGTAGAAGGCCACCAGTGATGTCTGAATGCATACATTCAGTAGAAAAGTAAGATCATCAATGAGTTCAAAGAGGATTATTTTTCATTCTCATTGAAATCATCAGTTTCTAGTTCTCTCTTTTCAACTTTGAAAAATGTATCTATTCTTATAATTTCAATACCCCCTTTTCATATAAATGACTGCTAACCCTCTCATCAGTCTCCAGTGAAACAGTTCTACTTATATATAAGGTATCTCCACTTAGATATCTTACTACTTCAACTATACATGTCTAATAATTAATTTACTTTCCTCCTTTCCCCACAATTGGCACAGATTTCTATTATTGTTACTGTTATTATCATCCTCTGTTAGCCTAAATCGCCAGTTAGGGAACCACTCCTTCCCTACAATCCTCATATATAACATGTCTCAAAGTGAAGTTAATGGCTCCATTAATGACTTACTTATCCATATCTTCTTTGATATCTTGCTCACCCTTTATGATTCAGATGAAATCTCAGCTTTTTCTTTTAGATGTTGAACTCTAATAGGATGGCTAGTAAATGATAAATATCCCTCTAATAGAATTTGTGCCTAATAAAAAAAGGTAAATAATGTAAAGATTTTTAATAATATCATAGACATGAGTTTCATGGAAAGAAAGTAGAGAAATATTTATCAGCTATTGGGATATATATATAATTTCTCTCTGAAGCCCTGAATTTAAATAGTTAATTTATTAACTGTTTTGAGAAAAAAAATTAACATTCTTTAGGTGCCCTTTATATACTGACGTGACTATATGACATTTGTATGTCGGTTCTTTCAGTACAAAACACCTTTTATGTACTGAGAATCTAAAACTGGGAAACTGCATTTTCTTGACTACTGATAGGCTTACCTATGTTACACCCCCATCATGTCTGAAAAGAAGCTTGGAAGACCTTCAATTGTCCTCTAAAAGATACCTCCTAAACTTGTAATGATTTTAATTTAAGATCACAGTTATGATTTTATATATACTCCACAGGAGTTTTAATAAAGTGGCCATTCTGTCTTTGCTATGCAATTAATTGATAACCTCTCACAGCCTAATCTTGCTTTTCTAGAATATTCAGCTACTAAAGCTATTTGATAAGTCTATTTTATCACACACACTTAAATTTAAAATAACAGGTCAATTTTTCCTTGGAAGAAAATTAACAAAGAAAGATAAGCACTTTGTTAGTAGACTAGCCAAGGCAAAATGCTGTGTATGCAAAATTAAAATGTATACTTAAGACAATTGTCACTAAGTTCATTTATCCACAAAATGTTTTTTTGTGCTTTTGAAATCATTTGTGGGGGGTTTGCGCTAAATTATAAAATACCCCAGAATTAATTTATCCTGCATATCAGATATTTACATTAGGATTCATAACAGTAGCAACATTGAGGAGGAAACTGGTCTTGCAAGGCCTGTCAGGCCATAAAAACTGAACAATGCATTACCGTGGGGCGGTGGGGGAAGGGCATTATCTCTGGCCCCAGGACAGATCATCTGATATGACCTGGGAGCCCCCAACACCTGGGGGCCTTCTTGTAAGCCCACAAGGGGGCAGAACCATATTTGCAAGACAAAGACCCCAGAAGATTATAAAAAGCGAAGCCTCTGTATGTTACTTCACTCTGATTTGGAAATTATTTCCTGGAGTCCACTAGTCACTAGTGTTAATAAATGGGTTCCTCCCTTTCTCTAGGAAAAATAAAATAAAATAAAATAAAATAAAATCTCCTTTTAAATATTCACAAATTTTTTTAAAAGTGTAAGGGAATATATTATTTTTAAATTTATCGTTATTATTGAAAGTATTACAGATTTCTTTTTTTCCCAATTGACCTTATCTTCTCCCACCTGTCCCCCCCTCCAAGCCTTGGCCTGTGTCCATGGGCTATGCATATGTGCATATAAGTTCCCCAGTTAATCTCTACCCCTCACTCCCATCTTCCCTCTGAAATTCATCAGTCTGTTCATGGTTCTTTGACTCTAGATCTACTTTGTTTATCAGTTTATTTTTTTCATTCAATTCCACATATGAGTGAGATCATGTGATACTTACCTTTCTCTGACTGGCTTATTTTGCTTAGCATAATACTCTTTAGGTCCATCTCTACTGTTGGAAATGGCCAGAGTTCCTTCTTTTTTACTGCCACATAGTATACCAGGTGTACCAGTTAATAATGCGGATTTTGTAATCAAAGAAAACACAATAACTCAAGAGAAACATCAAAAGTGCTTTATTCAAAGTAATGTCCATCACTAGCTACACATTCCCCCCATCTTTCAGGTAATTTGTGGATAAGTCTTTTCTTGTTTTGAGACAGACCATTCAGAAACCCAATTTTCCACTTCTTTCATACGTTTTGAAGTGCTGCTCAGAAAGTGTGTGTGCCATCGACCGGAACAAGTGGTAATCTGAAGGAGAAAGGTCTGGTGAATACGGTGGGTGGGTTAGTACTTCCCTTTTAACACTTCTTTAACTGGTTTTGAAGTATGTGATGATGCGTTATCATGAAGCAAAAATAGTTTGCCATTTCTTCTGGCCCATTCCGGTCGTTTTACGATCAAAGTGTGGTTCAAATTGATTGTTTGTTGTCGGTAACGATCAGTATTAATGGTTTCACTTGGTTTTAGAAGCTCATAAGAC
>NW_006293524.1:12242-29276 GCF_000327345.1 Myotis davidii | reverse complement strand
TACTATCCTAAGATGGAGCATGTTCACCATAAGTTTCCTGAAGTATTCAGCAGCACTTTTCTTCAAAATAAAGTAATTAATTAAAACTTCCCTCAAATGCTCTTTTTTTTGGCATGAAATTTGACAGTTTTAAGTGTAAAAATATCTATGATGTTAACACCTTCAGAAAATTTGACAAATGAAGTTTTGAAGCTTCTTGTCAACACAACAAAATAGCATACATATCAAATTGCATATATATCAACATATGTGTAACTACATCTATTATAAAAAATCCACATTATTAACCGTTACACCTGGTAAATGTACCACAGTTGTTCTCTTCAGCCACCTGACTCAGGGGCTGTCCAGCTCCTGGGTGCAGTTCATACCAGTTACTTGTCTCATAGCCTAGTTGCATTTCCACTCACACAGCCCTCTGGTGAATCAGGATCTGATCAATCAGCACCAAGAATTCAAGGCCAGAAGGTGCCCTGGGCAGTGGTGAGAGGGGGACAATAGGCCCGGCAGCAGGCCCCAGGGCAGTGGGGCCAGGCAAGGGGAAGAGAGAAAAGCCGAGTGCAGGGGCAGGCACATGGGCAGGCACTGGCTCTGGTGCAGGCCCAAGAGGCTGCTCCTGCTCCGGGTACCCAGCGGTCACAGGGTAGGGAAGAGGGGGCGAAGGGGTATAGCCTGTGGGGGACAAGTATCCTGCCATAAGAAAGGGATGAGGATTTGCAGGTTGTCACTATACCAGAAGCTTAGTTCTAGAAGTGGAAGCAACCTTGGGGATAGCCTGACAGAAACAGACAGACACAAAGATGAACAGGCAAACTCGGAGAGGTGGCTGCGCCAGGAGCCCAACCAGGGTTTCTTGGGCGGTGCCTCTGACTTGGGTAGAAACAGAAAGTGTCAGCGGGTGGGGCAGAGTACCTGGGACCCTGGATTCTCTCTGGGGTTTGCAGAACTGCCCCCACCCTTTGTTCTCCCATTCTCCCCAGAGGCGGCTGTTGACAGACAGCAGGACAGATGGATCCGCAATCAGACCAATGGCCTGTCCTCCAGGGAAGTTTCCTGACCCCTCTGTGTCCCCCACTCTCCTGAAGCCCCTAAAATAGTCAGGCTTCCCAGCACTCAGAGGCTCCTGTGAGCTCATGGAGGCGGACCCTTAGTCATCGGTTTTTATTTTTTTACTATATTTTTTCCGTGTGCAGTGATCACACTTCTTCTGGAGTAGGGCAGGTTCAAGTGACTTGTGGAGCATCTAGGGAGGGGAAGTGGCCACAGTGCCCGAGGCCAAGTTCCAGGAGGCCTGCAGCGCCGTCGGGACCATGCCAGCAGTGCTGGTCTGTTGGTGCCTGGACTGTCCTCTTGAGATTACACCTGCAGGATTACTAAGGGAGACAGTCCCCAGTTCCACCCCACCTCTGCCACCAATTGATTGGAGCCTGAAGGCTGGGAGGAGGGACCAAGAGGTTTGCCTTTCAGCTGCTCACCAGTCACTGCTTGCCAGTCACTACTGCCACTGATTGATCAGCTCCCGCTCCCTCAGCTCCCTAGCCTGGCATTCGGTTGAGCCTTTGGTCGTTTTGGACATCACGGAAACTGGGTTTTTATATATTAGGATATATATATATTCTACAAGAGCTTTACCTCAGAACATAAGATATAGATAAACTAAAAGTAAATGATAAGAAAATAATATTTCATGCACATGGAAATAAAAAAAAAGCTGAGGTAGCAATACTAATATCAGATAAAATAGAATGTAGACATATGCTATAGTAAAAAGTAGAGAAGGACATGGCATAACGATAAAGTGAGCAATCCAACAGCACAATAAAACCCTTATAAATATTTATGCATCCAACATTAGAGTACTTAAATATATCAACCAAGTTTTGAGAGTCATAAAGGGAGAGATCAACAAAAACACAGTCATAGTAGGGGATTTTAACTCCCCTTTGACATCAATGGTTAACTCTACAGAAAATCAACAAAGATACAGTGGCCTTAATTGACACACTGGATCAGGTGGATTTAACTAATATCATTAGAGCATTTTACCAAAGAGCAGCAGGATATACATTCTTTCCAAGTGCACATGAGAAATTTGTAGGCTAGAACATATGTTATGACACAATACAAGTTTCAATAAATTTAGGAAAATCAAAATTATATCAGGCCTCTTCTCTGAAAATGCTATGAAACTAAAATCAATCTGGTTTATCTTTTACTTAAGAAACTAAATATTTTTTTCTTTTTTCTCATTTTATTTTACTTTTCTATTATTATACTAGAGGCCCAGCGCACAAAAATTTGTGCACTTGGGAGGGTCCCTCAGCCCAGCCTGTGCCCTCTCGCAGTCTGGGACCCCTCGGGGGATGTCCACCTGCTGGCTTAAGCCTGCTCCCCGGGGGATTGGGCTTAAGCTGACAGTCAGACATCCCTCTGGCAGCCCAGGAGCCCTTGGGGGATGTCCACTTGTCTATTACCTTTTTATTATATAAGATAGAGGCCTGGTGTCCCGGATCAAGGTGGGGGTCTCGCTGCGGTGCCTGGCCAGCCTGGGTGAGGGGCTGATGGCTGCAATAAAGAACATAATAGAAAGCATCAACAGTAGACTAGAGGAAGTGGAGGACCACATCAGTGAGCTAGAAGACAAGGTAGGAACAAATACCCAAGCAGAGCAGCAACTGGAAAAAGAGAAACTTAAAAAAACAGGAGGAGAGCCACAGGGACCTGAGAGAAGCAAAAACAGGAGGAGAGCCCAAGGGAACTTTGGGAGAAGAGGAAACAAAACAACATCTGCATAATAGGGGTGCCAGAAGGAGAGGAAACTGAGCAAGGAATAGAAAACCTGTTTGAAAAAATGATGACAGAAAACTTCCCTGATATTGGGGAAAAAAGACACAAGTCCAAGATGCTCACAGAGTCCCAAACAAGATGAACTCAAAAAGACCAACACCAAGACACATTATAATTAAATTGGCAAACACCATTGACAAAGTAAGAATCTTAAAGGCTGGCAGAGAGAGACAGAAAGTTACCTACAAAGTATTTAAGGGAGAGATTGACTGCAATACAGTCATAGTAGGGGACTTTAGCATCCCACTGAACGTCACAGAATAGATCTTCCAGTCAAAAAATCAACATGGTGTTACTTGAAATGACACACTAGATCAAATAGATTTCATGGACATATATAGAACATTTCACCCCAAAGCTGAAGAAAGCACAGTCTTCTCAAGGGCACATGGGTCATTATCAAAGATAGACCACATGTTAGGACACAAAAAATGAGTCTCTACAAGTTTAAGAAGATTGAAAAACAAGTATCATCTCAGACACAGTGGCATGAAGTTAGAAAACATCTACAGTAAAATCACTCAAAAGCCTTCAAATACATGGAGGCTAAATGGCATGCTACTGAACAATGAATGTGTTACCAATGAGATCAAGAATGAAATCACAAACTTCCTGGAGACAAATTAAAATGCACCACCAACAACTCCAATCTATGAGACACTGCAAAAATAGTCTTGAGAAGGAAGTTAATTGCAAAACAGGCCTACCTAAAAAAAATAAAAATTTAAATACCTTACCCTATCACTTAAAGAGTTAGAAACAGAACAAGAAGAAAAGCCCAGAGTAAGTAGTAGAAGGAAGGAAATAATAAAAATCAGAGCAGAAATAAATGACATAGAGATTAAATGAGTAATTTAAAAGATCAGTGAATCCAAGAGCTGGTTCTTTGAAAAAATAAAGAAGGCTGATAAGCATTTAGCCAGACTCATCAAGGAACAAAGAGAGAGGGCACAAATAATAAAATCAGAAACAAAAGAAGTAAAGTAACAACTAACACCACAGAAATACAAAGGATTGTAAGAAAATCCTCTGAGCCTTAGCAGATTTGGTTCACTGGATAGAGTCGGCCTGGGGACTGAAGGGTCCCAGGTTCAATTCGGGTGAAGGGCATGTACCTTGGTTGCAGCCACATCCCCAGTAAGGGGTGTGCAGGAGGCAGCTGATCGATGTTTCTCTCTCATCGATGTTTTTAACTCTCTATCCCTCATTTTCCTCTCTGTAAAAAAATCAATAAAATATATATTTAAAAAAGAAAAGAAAATCCTATGACCAACTATATGCCAATAATCTGAGAATATGGAGGAAATGGATGGATTCCTAGATAAATAAAATCTTGCAAAACTGAATCAGAAAGAATAAAAAACCTGAATAGGACAATAAAAACTGATGTAATTGAAGCAGTAATCAAAACAAATTCCCAGGAAACAAAAGCCCTGGTCTGGATGGCATTACAGAGGAGTTTTACCAAACATTCAAAGAACTAACACCTATATTCCTAAAACTCCTCAAAAATTTCAATAGAAAGGAACACTCCCAAGCTCTTTCTATGAGGCCAACATTATCCTAATTATAAAACCAGATTAAGACAATACAAAGAAAGAGAGCTACAGGTCAATATCGCTGAGGAGCAATATCCCTGAGATGCTAAAATCCTCAAGAAAATATTAGCAAATCAGATCCAGAAATACATTACACATATCATACATCATGACCATGTGGTATTTATTCCAGGGATTCAAGGCTGGTACAATATTCAAAAATCAATTAATATGATATATCACATAAACCAATTCAAAAACAAAAATCACGTGATCATATCAATAGATACAAAAAAGCATTCAACAAAATACAACAGTCATTTTTTATAAAAACTCTCAGCAAAGTGGGAATAGAGGGATCATACTTCAACATGATAAAGGCCACACAAACTGCCTGGAGACAAATTAAAATGCACCACCAACAACTCCAATCTATGAGACACTGCAAAAATAGTCTTGAGAAGGAAGTTAATTGCAAAACAGGCCTACCTAAAAAAAATAAAAATTTAAATACCTTACCCTATCACTTAAAGAGTTAGAAACAGAACAAGAAGAAAAGCCCAGAGTAAGTAGTAGAAGGAAGGAAATAATAAAAATCAGAGCAGAAATAAATGACATAGAGATTAAATGAGTAATTTAAAAGATCAGTGAATCCAAGAGCTGGTTCTTTGAAAAAATAAAGAAGGCTGATAAGCATTTAGCCAGACTCATCAAGGAACAAAGAGAGAGGGCACAAATAATAAAATCAGAAACAAAAGAAGTATGAGGCCAACATTATCCTAATTATAAAACCAGATTAAGACAATACAAAGAAAGAGAGCTACAGGTCAATATCGCTGAGGAGCAATATCCCTGAGATGCTAAAATCCTCAAGAAAATATTAGCAAATCAGATCCAGAAATACATTACACATATCATACATCATGACCATGTGGTATTTATTCCAGGGATTCAAGGCTGGTACAATATTCAAAAATCAATTAATATGATATATCACATAAACCAATTCAAAAACAAAAATCACGTGATCATATCAATAGATACAAAAAAGCATTCAACAAAATACAACAGTCATTTTTTATAAAAACTCTCAGCAAAGTGGGAATAGAGGGATCATATTTCAACATAACAAAGGCCATATGTGACAAACGTACAGCCTACTGAATTGGCAAAAACTAAAACCATTTCTCCTAAGAGCAGGAACAAGACAGGGATGCCCACTTTCATCACTCTTGTTCAAATAGTACTAGAAGTCCTAGCCACAGTGATCAGACAAGAAGAAAAATAAATGGCATCCAAACCCTAGTACACTGCTGGTAGCAATGCAGACTTGTGCAGCCACAGTAGAAAACAGCATGAAGTTTCCTCAAGAAATTAAAAATGGAAATCCCATTTGACCCAGTAATCCCACTTCTAGGAATATATCCCAAGAAACCAGAAACACCAATCAGAAAGAAAATATACACCTCTATGTTCATAGCAGCACAATTTACAATAGCTAAGATTTAAAAACAGCCCAAGTGCCCATCAGCAGATGAGTGGATAATAAAGCTCTGGTACATCTACACAGTGGAGTACTATGCAGCTGTAAAGATGAATTGCTCTTTACTAACATTATTAAATAGGACACTCCAAAGTGTCTTTGTAGTATATTAACACCTGTTGCTAAATTGAAAATAAGAGCAACAATTTTTTCTTTTTCTATAAGAAAAAGAATAAACTATCATTGATGGATCTCACTAGGTTTAAATTAACAAATCCAAATTTTATTTTATTATTTTATTGGCATGAAATATACTTAAATGTAGATCTTTAAGTAGAAAGTAAGCAACCTACTTTAGTATATTTTACTGAAAATCCCTGCATAAAAATATGTAATGTGTATCAATCAGAAACACCATAAATGCTAAGGGAATTCAAAGTAAAAAATAAAGATTTATGTCCTAGATAGGTGGCTCAGTTAGCTGGAGCATCATCCCATGCACCAGATATTTGTGGGTTCGATTCCTGGTAAGGATACATACCTAGGTCAGATTCCATCCCTGGTTGTGGTGTGTAAGGGAGGCAACCTATTGATGTTTCTTTCTCACATCAATGTCACTCTTTCTCTCTCTAAAAATAAATTTATAAAAGATTTATGGTGTAGCCTAAGTTATTTAAATTTAATACTAATAAACTGTTCAGTTTTTGTTCTTTAATAAGAAGTAATTAAAAAAAATGTTATAATGGATTTGTAGATTTTAAAATGTTAGTGTACTCCTGGCAGGAATTTAAAATGGCACAGCTACTGTGGAAGACAGTATCATCATTCCTCAAAAGAATTAAAAATAAAATTACCATGATATTCACAAAATCCACTTAGGGTACATACCCAGAGTAATTGACAGCAGGGACTTTCAAATTAAAGTATAATGCATGCTTTAATATAAATAAATCTTGAAAACTTTATGCTAAATGAATTATCTAGAAATGAAAGTATTGCATCATTCCATTTATATGTGGTACCTGGAGGAGTCAAATTCATAGACAGAAGCTAGAATAGTCATTTGTCACTTGATGATGAGGATGTGTTCTGAGAACTGTCATTAGGTGACTTCACCATTATGTGATCACCATAGACTATACTCACATAAACCTAGATAGTATAACCTATTACACACCTAGGCCAAATGCTGTAGCTCATACACACCTATGTTATATGCTATAGCTTATACACACTTAGGTTATATGCTATAGTTCATTGCTCCTAGGCTACAAACCTGTATAGCATATTACTGCACTGAATACTGTAAACAATTACAGCACAGTGGTATGTATTTATATGACTAAAGATATTTAAACATAGAAAATGTACAATACAAATATGGTATAAAATATAAAGTGTGTGTATGTCTGTGTGCATATGCATATGAGTTGTGAGAGCAGGGAGGGAGCTATGGAGAAAGGTTCCCTTGTAGATAGAGTAGATATCAGGAGGTAGGAGGCAATAAAGAAGAGGAAAGGAAGAGAAGGGGAGAGTACAGTACAAAAAAGACCCAGATATGGAGATGAGAAATCATAAAAAATTAGAGGGAAGATAGAGACAGAAAGTGGGAGAGAGGGATGGAGAGAGGGAAAGAAGAAGAGAGGAAGGGAGGGAGAGAGAGAACAAGAAGAAAAGAGAGATACAGAAAAATGAAGGGAAAGGAAGTGAGTTTGTGAGCAGGAGTTTGTGTGTGTGTGTGTGTGTGTGTGTGTGTGTGTGTGTGTGTGTGTGTGGAGAGAGAGAGAGAGAGAGAGAGAGAGAGAGAGAGAGAGAGACATGGTAGGTGGATAGAATGCTGAGCCTCCTAATCTATTTAAGCCACGGAGATCTAGCAGTAATGTCAACATCTTAGTTGGGTCCAGCCTTTATTTCAACATCACAAAAACATACACAACCTTTTACTTATAATCTATTATGAACTTAAAGAACCATCACTTTATATGAGAGGCTTCATAGAGCAAATGGTCATCATGGAGTTCATAACTATAATTGTTACCGGGGCTGGAGGGAGGTAGGGATTGGGGTGTGATTATTTTATGAGTACAGGGTTATAATCTTGAGAGATGAAAGTGGTCTGAAAAAGATTGCAATGATAGTTTTACAATAATATGAATATACTTAATATCACTGAATTGTACACTTAAAATGATTAAATTGGTAAATTTTGTTATATGTATTTTATTACCATAAAATATTTGATGCTATAGAAAGAAAGCATTATTTAATGGGGAATGGTATAGAAGAAAATGAGGAAAAAATTAGCAAGTGAAATTGCTTTGGAATAAAGGATATATGAATAAGAACAGGAGCGAGGTAGGTAAAAATTAACAAAAGATTAATTTGTGTGAAGAAAATTAGTATGTGAAAGAGCTTACATCACTCATACTCTATATAAAATAGAAGTTTTCTATTGAGTATGAGGGGAGCAAAAATGGAACTTAGGTTTGTACTTGGACAAAGGATTGCTGTAGGGTATATGTCTTAGAAGAAATTCTCTAAATAATTTACAGATGTACAGAATATATATTTATGTTATTTACCTTAGCAAACATCAATAGTAACATGTTGTGAATAATTTATGAGAAGCTAGTAGAAGCATATTAGATCGTTCATTTTTGAAATCTGAACATGACTGTGCAATTATTTTGTATTTCAATAATTCAGTTCTCCAGCAGAGGGGTATCTTGAGTTAAAATTAACAGCAGAATTGAAATAAAGAGGAAGGAATCTATTGTCTCACATTCATCAGCCAGTATTATATTAAAAATAGAGACCTGATGCATGAAAATTCGTGCCAGAGTAAGCCTTCTTTCCCCGGGCTGCTGGCACTGGCTTCCCTCCGGGACCAGCTTCCCTCCTCGGGCCAGTGGCAGACACCGAAGACCCAAGCTGCTTTCCTCCTCTAGTCACCTGCAGGCACCCGGACCCGGGCTAGCTTCCCTCGGGCTGCCCGCAGGCACCCAGGACCCTGGCTGGCTTCCCTTCTGCCCCGACTTTGTCAGGAAGGACTTCTGGAATGACGTCCGAAAGATGCCCGTCTAATTAGCATATTACCCTTTTATTATTATAGATGGCAAATATTGTATTTCTTATTAATGTAATTAATATGATCTCTGACCACTGATGACTATTTTTTTCTAAATATAAGTAGAATGAACCCTTGGAACTTACCAACTACATCAGTAAGATTATTGGCACTTGGATAAAAAGAGTCTTACATTTTCTCTTTAGATATAACATATACTATACCCAATGTTAACCCCCTTTTTGTTTTTTCTTTGATTTTATGCAATCTATGATTTTTCCTTATAAGAATTTTCAAACTAAACAAGTGGGAGTGTTTGATAGTGTGTGATGTATTTAAAGCTTTGTTCTTCTCAATCTTATCATTCAAATTTATTAGTTTTTAAATTTTTATTGAAAACACTCTTACCACATAGAGTAAAAGTTTTAAAGTTGAGCTTTCTACAACTAGGGACAACTGTTGCATTTTTGAAAGTAGCTTTTTAGTGATTCTTTCAATAGATACTATGTGAGTGAATAATTATAGCAGTTAACCTGCTACAGAGTTGTGTTTCTAACAGTAAAATGTTTTATACAATAACCAAATTACAGGATAAAAATCAAAACTGTCTTTTCACGGTTTTGGTTTAGAGAACATATATGATAACTAATATTTTCAGACTTGATCATTGATAAAACCAATTTTGGGGATTTACTAGTAGTTGTTTAACTCAGAAAATGCATGCTGAATGGTTATTATGCTTTAGGCACCTACATTCTAAGTTCTGAGATACATCTGTTTAAAAACAATAGACAAAACACGCTGTTCACCTGAAGTTTACACTGTTCTCATACTCCTCAAAGGAAGCCAGAATTGTCACTTTCAGGTGCTTCTGAATGTGAGGATAAGGGGGACATAATTAGAAAACATTTGTTCAGTTTATTTAAGAATCAGAATAGATCCCTTCTCCCACTGTGCAGGAGCCTTCCCCCATTCTCCCCAGCAAGAGACTGGAGGTCTAAGGTTAGAAAGAATAAACAGAATACCTTTGAAGTAGGATGGTGCACAAGGTGAAATGGAAGGTGGGGACGATGTATTGAAAACAAAGAAATTAGTGAAATCTTATAAACCCACTTTCAGAAAAATGACAACCAAGCCTATGTCCTTTAAGTAAAAGACTGGGAGAAATTCATTTTAGGAATATTATCAGCCCAAGAGAAAGGACTTCAAGACATTGATGGCAGTTAATCCCCCAGTCAAATGGCCTTATAAGGAAGCTCACACTTGAAGTACAGTTAAGATAAAGTTGAGTAAATCTCCTAGCCACTTGAGCAAAATGACAATGAGGTAGCACATATGAGAGGAAACAAGAAAACTAGAAGTCTGTAAGGGTGAACAACTAAGAAAAAGGAATTCTAGATAAAGGGAATAAGAAAAATGAAAAGCTAGAAAGTACCCAAAAATTTTTTAAAGAAAAACTTCTAAGAACTTAATTAAAAAATTAAATTTAAATATTGAAAGCCTTACTGAGAAACTAGTACAATGAATGATGGTTTCGCACACAAAAAAACATAGCCAGAAAATTGCAGAACACGGGAGGGAATGAGATCTAGAATGGAGAGAGAGAGAGAAACTAGATTACTTACAAAATTTTAAGAACTAGAATATTTGATTCTCAACTGCATCCCTTTAAAATAGATTACCATGGAGTAATGCTTTAAATTTTTCAGTGGAGGAAATTATTTCCCACCTAGAATTCTATATAAAACTAAATATCAAAGAAGCAAATGAGTAAAAATATATATGTTTGTGTTTATTTTCATATACCCACTTTTCCTTGAAGATATGCTCTACAAAAATAAGGGAGTATATCTAGAACAACAACAACAAACACACAAACAAACATGGGATTTAGAAAGCAAGGGATCCAACAAAAGAGAGGCAAAAGGAAGTATTAAGGTGATGGTGAAAGATTTCAAGAAGAACCAGTATAGTAGAAATAGCTATCCAGACTGGAGCTATCCAGATGTCTACAAGTAATATCTCCTCTAGAAAAAGAAATAAATTAAATCCAAATGTGGCCAGAAACATTGAAAGGATACCTGAGGAGTTTTCTATTTGAGGATAAATTATTATAGAAAACAAAGCAAATGGACAAAAAAATGCCCACCAGATAATTGTATTTTCAAGAACTTTGGGCAAAAAAGTACAATAAAGTAAAAGTAATCATTGTTTATTGAAAAACTATTTTTAAATAGGATTATTCATAAAACTATGAACACTGAATAATAATTTAACAATTAATATGAACTGACTCTGGTATAAGGAAACAGGAAGTGCTCTTGTGCAGGTGATAGGATTTGTGTGTGTTTTTTTCACATAAAAACATCAATAGGAGATGCCTAAAACTGAAAAATCAAGAAGACTCAACTAGCTATTTAGTCATGTATTTAAAATTATACAAAAAAATTAAATGTCAGTTAAAATAGTTAATAACTTTTTTCTTCTGTGAAGCTGAGAGCTGTGGGGATTTGTGAAGTTTCAGGAGAATTCATGTATATAGTTATATAGGTATATGAAACAAGCTATGTGAAACTATTTAGCTCTATGATCTATGCACATTATACATGTACCACTTTGTTAAAAATAAAATAATTTTTAAATCTTAGGTCATTCAGGCATATAGACTTATAGTGACCTAGTAAAGATCCAGGAACTTGGGTTTTTATAAAGGTTATTATTAATGTTTTCTGATAATATTCACAAAATCTCTGACAGTATCTAAAGTTTTATAAGCTAAGGAGAATATGTCTATAAACTACATCTTCTCCAGAAGAGGAAGAGAAGTAAGGGTGCTTATTTTTCAATGTCTGAGAAAGAGTTAGATACATACCCATTAAATACTACTGATGGAAATTTGTATTGGAAATGGCCATATATATCATTTGGTTTAAATTCATTAACTTGACAAATACTGTTTGTAAAATGCTGTCAGCATTGTGTTAGATGCTATAGATTTATAAATGAAATGAGACAAAGTCATGACCTTAAATGAGATGTCAATGGGGTGTTAAAATCCCCTACTATGATTGTATAACTATAGATCTCTCCCTTTATATCCATCAATATTTTCTTTATATACTTAGGTGCACCTATGTTGTGTGCATGAATATTTACCAGGGTTACACCCTTTTATTGGATCATTCCTTTTATCATTATGTAGTGTTCTTCTTTATCTCTTACTATAGTTTTTGTTTTAAAGTTTATTTTGTTTGATGTAAGTACTGTTACATCTTTTTTCCCCCATTTGTATGGTATATCTTTTTCTGTCCCTTTATTTTCAGTCTGTGTCTGTCTTTCCAACTGAAGTAGGTCTTATGTAGAGTTCATATGTATGGGTTTTGCTTTCTAATGCCTTCAGCTTTCTTATTTCTTTGATTAGAGCATTTAATCCATTTACATTTAAGGTGATTATTGATAGGTATGTATTTATTGGCATTTTATTTTTTTTATAATTATTTCCTTTCTGTTTTTATTTTCTTCCTCTTTGTAAAGAAGACCCTTTAACATTTCTTTCAATACTTATTTGGTGGTAATAAAGTCCTTTCACTTTTTGTTGTCTGGGAAGCTCTTTATTTCACCTTCAATTTTGACTGATAGCTTTGCTGGGTAGAGTAGTCTTGTTTTGGGGTTCCTTACTTTTGATCCCTTTGAATATTTCATGCCAATCTCTTTTGGCCTGAAATTTTTATGTTGTGAAATAAGCTGACAGTCCCACGGGAGCTCCTTTTTAGGTGACTAGTTGTCTTTCCCTTATGGTTTTTAAGATTCTCCCTTTGTCTTTAACCATTGCCATTTTAATTATGATGTGCCTTGGTGTGAGCCTGTTTGGTTTCATCTTGATTGGGACTCTCTGTGACTCCTGAACTTGTGTGACCTTTTCCTTCACTAGGTTAGGGAAGTTTTCTGCCATTATTTCTTCAAATAAGTTCTTGTTTCTTGGCCTCTCTCTACTTCTGGTACACCTATGAAGTGAATGTTGTTATGCTTCATATTGTATCAGAGGTCCATTACTATCATAATTTTGTTTAAAGTTCTTTTTTCTTTGTCTTGCTCTAGTGGGGTATTTTCTGCTGACCTTGCCTTCCAAGTTGCTGCTTTGGTCCTTTGTTTCACCTGGCCTGCTGTTGATTCCTTCTAGTGAATTTTTCAAATCTAATATTATATTCTTCATTTCTGACTGATTATTTTTATGGTTTCTATGCTCTTTTTCATGCTGCTTAAGTTCTTGCTAAATTCCTTGAGTATCAAAATAATGGAACTCTGTATCTACTAGATTTCTTGTCTCCATTTAATTTAGGTATTTTTTTCTGTGGATTGCTCCAGTTCTTTTATTTGGCTGCCTCTCTGTATTTTTTTCTGTGTATTAGGTGACTCTGCTATGCCTTGATGTATTGTCCTCATGTATTAAATGTCTTGTGGGGCTCAGAGGTGCTTCTCCTTAATTGCCTGAACTAGGTGCTCCAAGAATGTCCCCTTATGTGGTTTATGTGAACCCTGCTGTTATAGTTGAGTCTTGATTACTGTTGCCCTGTATTGGGCGGGGGGAGGGTGCTTTCCCCTCCACTGGCTATGAAGAACAAACCTGAGCCCAATGTATGAGCTGTTGTGCTTGAGCTGGCTCCACAAGGCTGATTTAGCCCTAAACAGGGTGTTTACCCCCAACATAGATCTCCTTTTGTGTGTACTGCTTGTAGAGCTAGTTGGGTCGTGTTGGGTTGAGGGGACCCAGTGCAGGTCGATGTCAAGCTCTACTAGTTATAGACCCTGGGCTACTTGTTTGGAGCTATGAAACCTTATCCAGTTTGTGGATATTTCTACTGGGCCTGGGTGTGTATGAAAGAGGCCTAGCTGTGCACAAAGGCCAGTTTTCACCAGCCCTGAGCTTGGGGGCAAGTCAGCAAAAGGTCCAAGGCTCCCCAATATTTGCTTTCACTTGTTAGCTGCCTGTTAGGCTCAGTTACTGAAAGAGCCTCTGGTAGTACATGAGTTGCCTGAGGGAAGCTCTCAGTGAATGACCAGGTAGTGGTAAGTAGTTTTAATCAGATTGATACAGATTCAAATTTGGCTCCAATGCTGGGTTTGAGGCCATTCAGCAATAGTCTCAGGATACACCAAGGTCATTTTTTACCTTCTATGTGCCTGTGGAACTTAGTGGTGGGCCTGGGTTTCAGAGATTCATCAGAGTGAGTCTACCAGTGTTCATCAGGCATCAGGCCCACACTGACCAGGGTTTGGCCATGCAAAGGCAAGGGTAGGTGTTCTGCACAAGAACAGTTGGGGGCAGATCTGGAGTGCTTGGAAAATATGACGACCCCTCTCAGGAGCCACATGACTCAAGATTTTCCCAGAGTCTCTTCAGAACTCCTGGACTGTCCTCTGCATTGGGTAACCTGACTGGCTATACCAAGTAACACAAGCTCAGCTGGATGGGGCTACCAGGATTCGGGAGGGTAGAGCTAATGATTCTTTCCTGATGGGGCAATTGGGCTCTGCTGCTAAGCCTATGTGGCAGGTTGTCAGGACACTGGCAAGAAACTCTGCTGTTGCTATCACAGGGCATGAGGTGCCCCCCAGGTGGCAGGCAGCTCTGCTGCTATGACTGCAGGCCAGGTGCTGAAGGCTGTCAGATGGTTTGCTTTCTATGGTCATAGATATCGGCTCCCCCTTCCCCCAGTGGCTGGGGACCTGAACTGATTTCTGCCCCAGATCCACAAAACTCTGTCTCTAATTCTCCTTAGATTTGTCCTCAAGATCTCTCCAAGAGAGTCCATACAACAGTCTTGGACAGCAGCCTCCTCCTCAGGGTGTGAAGAATAAGACTTGTGCACTCTCTCTAGGTGGTGAAGGACAGGGACCCAGCACAGGGACCCCAGTGGCCATTCCCACAGCTCATCCCCTAGAGCCACACATCCCAGTCTGTTCTTGCAAAGACTCTAGATGCCTCCAATCTGCACTCCTTCTGCAGGATCCCAGGGAAAGTTGCTGTGGAGGATATCCTGTGCACAAGGCCTTCCAAAGGGCACCTGGGTCTCTAGCAGGCCCCCTCTCTTTCTGGTGGACAGAATCCCTGATTGTCTCCACCACCAGATGTTATATTAGCACCTCCTCTCAGTTACTCTGGGCTGGGGATTCCGGCAGGGGTTGAGATCCCATTTACCTCACTGGGGAACTTTGCAGCTGAGTTATCCCTCTAGGTCAGTGGTTCTCAACCTTGGCTGCACATTAGAATCACCTGGGAATCTTTTTAAAATCCTGATTTCTCGGCCTCATCCTCCGGAAATTCTGTTTCTTTGTTACTAATGTTGTAGCCCCACCCCATAACAAAGAAACAGAATTTCCAGAGGATGAGGCCCAGAAATCGGGATTTAAAAAAGATACCCAGGTGATTCTAATATGCAGCCAAGGTTGAGAACCACTGCTCTAGGTATTCTGCTGCTGCATGCAGGTCTGAGGGCCAGTCCTCCTTGAGTTTCTCCATCCTTCTCACAAGTCTGATGTGGCTTCTATAAACCCCTGGCTGTAAGAATTCTGTTAAGATCATCTTCCATTGGCTATTCTGGTTGATTTTTTACAACTTAGTTTTAATTCTAGTTCTGGGCTGGGAGGAAGCCATTTGCAGCTTCCACCTACTCTGCCACCATCTTTAAAAACTCCTAGTGTCCATGGCCAGGTAACTCAGTATCTTAGACCATCATTCCAAAAAGCCAAATTTGTGGATTCAATCCCTGGTCAGGGCACAGTGTTTGTGAAATAAATAAATATGACTAATAGTTACTGAGCATGCTAAGTACATTCACAACCATTAAAATCCCATTCTATCTCTGAAAAGCAGTTATTAGCTACACTTTTTTTCCAGGTAATTTAATTACCTTATTCAAAATTACAATGTTACTAAGTATAATTAATATAGGATTATATGACTATATATTCAATACCTTTTTCAAACAGAGCTGTTTCTTTATTCCTATTGAAATGAAAACACTGGACATCAGAGATTTCTCAGCTCAGCCCTGAAATTTAATTAGAGAATAGAGGAATGACAAGCAGTAGGAAAAACAGGCCTACAGAAGTGATATGATGAAAATTTTCAGAACAATCTGGTTAGTGGAATTCTGGAGAGAAAGAAGAATATTCATTGATAGCTTAGAGTTTCATGGTCCACAACCATGAAACCCATTGAGCCATTTCCTTGCTCATTCTACCTTATTATGGAAGCAGCTACAAAAGTAGAAATTATTTCCAGTTTTGCAATGACTTGATCAAATATTCAGGATAGTGTGAGTGTAAAAGGTTTTTCTTCCTAAACAATGATCATTTGACCCAATGAAAATATAAACATAGAGTTGAAATCTAGACTCTCATGATACAATGGTAAAACATTTACTTGAGTCATTCTTGTTCAGATACATTTTGTAAGAACAATACAATCTCAATGGTTTTCAAAAACAAAGTTTTATTTCTTCTTCATGTCATATGTCTATTACAGGTCAGCTGATGCTCTGCTCTATGTCATCTTCATTCCAAGACCAAGACTTATGGATCAGCCTGAATTATACATTTTAGTCATTATAGCAGACAGGAAAGAGATCCCTCAGTATCACTGCATTGTTATTGAAACTTTGAGAAATAACAAACATTACATCTACTCAAATTTTATTGGCCAATGCAGTTCACACAGTCATACTTAACTTCAATAAGATGGGCAGAGATTATATGTGAATAATACAATGTGCCACACTCCTGTACTATCATTAGAGTAAAATTAAAGATATGATATTGAGTTAGAGAATGAGAAAAATCTTGGCGTGTGGATCAAGTTTAGTAGAATAATTTACGGATCAAAAGCTAGCGAGAAAGACTATAGAGTATCAGCACTTGTAACTAAGTATTGCTCTCATTAATGTTTCTTTGGGTAATCTTATTCACTTCATCCTGTATAATAAAAGGCTAATATGCAAATTGCCCCCTTGACTGGGAGTTCAACCAGAAGTTCAACCAGGGGGCAGGGCTGGCTGGCCAGCTGCCCATGACTCCTCCTCCTGGCGAGGACTGCCCCC
>NW_006293524.1:9956-12188 GCF_000327345.1 Myotis davidii | reverse complement strand
GGGGCCAGCTGGCAAACTGCCCATGGCCCCTCCCCCTGGCCAGCCACACCCCCAATACCCACACCCTGATCAGCAGTGGGGCTGGCTGGCCAACTTCCCATGATCCCTCCTCCTGGCTGTTCCGAATCCAATCGGCCCCAATCAGGGTGAGACAGCCAGACCCCACCAATGCACAAATCTGTGCACTGGATCTCTAGTTTGCTTAACATGATAACACTAGAGGCCCAGTGCATGGATTCGTGCTCCTGTGGGGTCCCTTAGCCTGACCTGTGGGGATTGAGTCAAAACTGGCTCTCTGACATCCCCTGAGGGCTCCAGGATTGTAAGAGGGTACAGGCCAGGGAGAAGGACCCCACCATCGCACAATTGGGGCCAGGGAGGGACCGCAGGAGGGCTCCAGGGAATGTCCAGCCCATTTCGCCCAGTCCTGATAGGCCAGACCCCAGCAGCAAGCTAACCTACCAGTTGGAGGGGCCGCCCTGTGGTGGTCAGTGTGTGTCATAGCAACTGGTTGAATGATTGAACAAACGTTGGGACACTTAGCATATTAGGCTTTTATTATATAGAATATTATTCTGACTTGCCGGCTACTTCTCTAAATATACTTTTTTTTCTTTTCTTTATGAACTTATATTGTTTTTCTCTAAATGTAAATAAATTTTTATTTTTTTATTGTAATTACTTTCCATTGTATAATTCTCCTTGAGATATCTCATCAACTGCTATAAATCTATGCTGATGACTCAGAAATCTATCTAAATATACTTAAACTTCATTTTAAAAATCTACAAGACAGTTATCTACCTATAAGACAGTTGTAGATATTCCACAGGTACCTAAAGCTCAACTTCTTTTCAATAATTCTAGGATATATCCTCATTTAATATCCTTGTTGCTGCAATTGTGGTAGAGGAAACTGTCAGGTATAAGCTCCTCAGCCAGGGGCTTGACCCTCCTCTGTGAGGGGAATCAGAAAAACACGTGAATAAGCAGGCAAATAGGACATGCTTTATTCCACAAAAGCAGTCATAGTAGGCTGGTCACTGACAGCTTATATACATACTCAAACAAGCTTTAACAAAAGAGGCACTTTGCCATCAGCATTTGCTATAGAAAGGCATGTCTGTACAATTCAGTTAAGATTCCCAGGCTCAGAGGCTGGTAAAGGTTCCCAGGCTCAGAGTCTGATAATGATTCTCAGGCTCAGGGCAGCCTTGAGCAGATGGTGCACTTTAAATAGGGTCTCCACAGAAACCATCTCTTTTTCCATGTCCTTAAATTGTTATACCTTCTTTTAATCTATCTTATTTTATTTTTGCAGTGTGTTAAATTTTAAAACATGTTATAGTAGTCATTTTCTATCTTAAAAAAAACTTTATTGATTTCCCACTGCTTTTGTTTTTTTAAAATTTCTTTATTGATTAAGGTATTACATATGTGTCCTTATCCCCCCACTACCCCCTTCCCCCCCCACTTATGCCTTCACCCCCTTGTTGTCTGTGTCCATTGGTTAGGCTTATCTGTATCCATACAAGTCCTTTGGCTGATCTTTTCCCCTTACCGCCCCCCTACCTTCCCTCTGAGGTTTGATGGTCTGATTGATGCTTCTCTGTCTCTGGATCTATTTTTGGAATATGATCTCAACATTAATATGGCAGTCAAGTTCTATAGGGCATTAAATATCAAATAATTTTTAAAAATATAATTAACATATAACATTGTGTAAGTTTAAGGTGTACAACATGTTGATTTGATAAATTTGTATATTGCAATAAGATTAATACTATAGCCTTAATGAATAACTCTATCATTTCACTTGATTATGGTCTCTTTTAGTGGTGGAAACAAATAAGATCTAGTTTCTTAGAAACTTTGAAGTTTATAATACAATATTGTTGACTATAATTACTTTTCTGTACATCATCTCTCCAGGACTTATTTATCTTGTTCCCACTCTGTACCCATAAAAAATATCCCCAATTCCTCCAAATGCAGGTTCTACTAACCACTATCCTACTCTGTTTGTAAGTGTTCAGCTTGTTTAGATTTCACAAATATAAGTGATACCATCTTTTTATTTATTTGACTAACTTTTTTTATTTTTTAATTAAATCTTTATTGTTCAGATTATTACATTAGTTACTCTTTTTTCCCACCATACCTCCCCTCCACCCAGTTCCCACCCCACCCTCCACCCTCACACTCAGAATGTAGACATTTCAGCTGTGAAAG
>NW_006293524.1:6478-9167 GCF_000327345.1 Myotis davidii | reverse complement strand
GTGTGCTCACTGAGTCTGCCCCCGGAGTGTGTCTTTTATGTTTCCACGGAGCTGCACACTGGATGGCCCCACTCTGACCTCTGGGCTTCCTGGCTCCTAGATCTTTAGGGTGGTGCTAATCTAGCCTTTGCCTGAGGCTATCCAGCAAAAGCCTCCCTGCAGGGACTTGGGCGGCGCAGGTCCCACGGTATCAACAGGGCGGGGTTAGAGATTATGGCTGCTCTCAGTCTTGCCCTCAGAGGCTCTGCTTCTCAGTGTCCCAGTAATCACTGCAAGCCCCACGGAGAGAAAGCTGCCCTAGGGTTCTGAGTGATGCCAGACAGTCCCGTTTCTCCCGTTTGAGTCTGGGTCCCTAGAGACTCACCCGGAACTGGAGCTCAGAGCCTGAGACTCCCTCCCGATTGAAAACGACAGCCACACCCTCAGCCGCCAGCCTGCTTCGCATGCACTCCGCACCTTAGTATCTCACTTCCGCACTGTGCCTCCTCTGAGTCTTAGTGTTTTTCTCTTTCCTCCAAGTTGTAGAATTTCCACTCAGCCAGCTTTCCTGTGGTTCTGGATGATGTCCGTTTCGTCTTTTAGGTGTAATTTGAATTGGTTGTTCAAGGCAGCAAACTCCGGTGTTTACCTATGCCGCCATCTTGGTTTCTCCTCTATTTGACTAACTTATCTCACTCAGAATAATGCCCAAAATTCCATTCAGGATTCCTTTCTTTCTTATCTCACAACATCATTATATATGTTGCACAAAAATGTAGGGTGTCCCAAAAATGTATACACACACTTTGAATAATTATAAAGGTATTGTTTATTAAAATACATTTCATTTTCAAAATTGAGCTATTAGCTGTTAAAGTGTATATCTGTTGGCCATTTGGATGTCTCCTTTTGGGGGAAAAATGACTATTAAGTTCCTCTGTTTATTTTTAATTGGATTTTTTTGCTTATTTGTTATTGAGTTGTAAATTTTTAATATATTGTTGATATTAATCCTATATTAGATATATGGTTTACAGATATTTTCTACTATTTTGTAGGTTGCCTTTTCATTTATCTATGTGTGAACAAGCTTTTAAAATTTGATGTAATTTCACTTATTATTATTTTTTTGATTCTTTATTGTTTAAAGTGTTACATATAGTGTTACATATGTTTCCCGTTTACCCCGTTGACTTCTCCCTGGCCACTCCCACCCGCTAGCACTTGCCCTCACACCCCTAGTGTCTATGTCCATCGGTTATACTTATATGCATACATGTAAGTATTTTGGTTTATATCTTAACCCCCACAACAACCCCTGCCTGCCCTCTGAGGTTTGACAGTCGGTTCCATCTTTCTCTGTCACTGGATCTATTACTGTTCATCAGTTTATGTTGTTCATTATATTCTACAAATGAGTGAGATCATGTGATATTTAGCTTTTTCTGACTGGCTTATTTCGCTTAGCATAATGCACTCCAATTCCATTCATGCTGTTGCGAATAATAAGAGTTCCTATGTTTTTCAACAGCATAGTATTCCATTGTGTAGCTGTACCACAGTTTTCTAATCCACTCATCTGTTGATGGGCACTGGGGCTGTTTCCAAATGTTAGCTGTTGTAAACTGTACTGCTATGAACATAGGGGTGCATATATCCTTTTGGATTGGTGTTGATGATTTATTGTAATATATTCCTAGAAGTGGGAATCCTGGGTCAAATTGCAGTTCCATTTTTAATTTTTTGAGGAAAATCCATACTGTTTTCCACAGTGGCTGTACCAGTTTGCATTCCTACCAGCAGTGCACGAGTGTTCCTTTTTCTCCACATCCTCTCCAGCACTTGTCGTTTGTTGATTTGTTGATGATAGCCAGTCTGACAGGTGTGAGATGTTACCTCATTGTTGTTTGGATTTGCATTTCTCAGATGATTATTGACTTTGAGCATGTTTTCATATTTTGCTTGATGTTCTGTATATCCTCTTTTAAAAACTATTTATATCCTTTTCCATTTTTTTTTATTTGATTGTTTGCCTTCCTTTTGTTAAGTTGTATGAGTTCCATATAAATTTTGGAGATTAAACTGTTATCGGAGATAGAATTGGCAAATATGTTCTCCCATACAGTGGGCTTTCTTGCTGCTTTGTTGATAGTTTTTTTTGCTGTACAGAAGCTTTTGATTTTGATGTAGTCCTATTTGTTTATTTTCTCCTTAATTTCCATTGCCCTAGGAGTTATAACAGTAAAGTTGTTGCTATGACATATTTCAAATAGTTTGCTGCCTGTGGATTCCTCTTAGATTTTTATGCTTTTCCATCTTATGTTTAAGTCCTTTATCCATTTTGAGTTTATTTTTGTGTATGGTGTAAGTTGGTGGTCTAGTTTCATTTTTTGCATGTATCTGTCCAATTTTCTCAACACCATTTATTGAAGAGACTGTCTTGACTCCATTGTTTGCTCTTGCTTAGTTTGAAAAATATTAATTGAGCATAGTGGTTTGGGTTGATTTCTGGATTCTCTATTCTATTCCATTGATCTATATGTCAGTTCTTGTGCTAGTACCAGACTGTTTTGAGAAGAGTGGCTTTGTAATACAGCTTGATAACTGGTATTGAGATGCCACCTACTTTTTCCTTCTTTCTCAGGATTGCTGTAGCTATCTGGGGTCTTTTTTTATTCCTGATGAATTTTTAGAAAGATGGAGAACTGAA
>NW_006293524.1:0-5891 GCF_000327345.1 Myotis davidii | reverse complement strand
GGTTTTATCAAGAAGGGTGTTGGATTTTGTCAAATGTTTTCTGCATCAATTGATATGATTATGTGATTTTTGTTTCTCAGTTTGTTTATGTGAAGTATCAGATTTATTGTTTTGCAGATATTGTACCATCCTTGCATCACTGGAATAAATCCTACTTGGTCAATACAATCTTTCTATTGTAATGCTGAATCTGATTTGCTAGAATTTTGTTGAGGATTTTAGCATCTATGTTCATTAGGGATATTGGCCTGTAATTCTCTTTCTTTGTAGTGTCTTTATCTGGTTTTGGAATTAGGGTAATTCTGGCTTCATAGAAAGAGTTTGGAAGTATTCCTTCCTCTTGAACTTTTTGGAATAGTCTGAGGAAGAGAGATTTTAGTTCTCCTTTGAATGCTTGGTAATACTCCCATGAAGCTGCCTGGCCCAGGGCTTTTGTTTGCTGGAAGTTTTTTGATTACTGCTTCAATTTCCTCCATAATTATCAACCTCTTCAGATTTTTTTATTCTTCCTCATTGAATTGTGGAAGATTGTATTTTCCTAAGAATATGTGCAGTTCTTCTATATTGTCCAATTTGTTGGAATAGAATTATTCATTGTATTCTTTTACAATCCTTTGTATTTCTGTGGGGTCTGTTGTTATTTAGTCTTATTCATTTCTGATTTTGTTTATTTGGGTCCTCTCTCTCCTCGCTTCATGGTGAGCCTGGCTAGAGGTTCATCAATCTTGCTTATCCTTTCAAAGAACCAGCTCTTGGATTCATTGATCTTTCGTATTGTTTTTTGGCCTCTATGTTATTTATTTCTGCTCTGATTTTTATTATCTCTTCCTTCTGCTCACTCTGCACTCTTCTTATTTCTCTCTTTCTAATTATTTAAGTTGTAAAATTAGATAATTTATTATCAATTTTTCTTGTTTTTTTTTGAGGCAGGCCTATAATGCTGTGAACTTCTCTCCCAGGTCTGTTTTTACTGTGTCCTATAGATTTTGGATTGTGGTCTTTTTATTGTCATTAATTTCCAGGCTGTTTTTATTTTCTTATTTGATCTCTTTGGTAACTCAATCATTGTTTAATAGCATGCTATTCAGCCTCCAAGAGTTTGAATATTTTTTATTGTTTTATGATAGTTGACTTCTAATATTATGCCAATGTGGTCTGAGATGCTTGATATGATTTCAATCTTCTTGAATTTTTAGAGAATTTGCCTGTGACCCAATATGTGGTCTATCTTTGAAAATGTCCTATGCACACATGATAAAAATGTATATTCCATAGTTTTTGGGTGAAATTTTCTGAAGATGTCAGTTAAGTCCATCTGATGTAGTGGATCATGTAGGATTGCTATTTCTTTGTTGATTTTTTATCTAGAGGATTTATCCAGTGATGTCAGTGGTGTATTAAATTCCCCTACTATAATTGTACTATTGTCAATCTCTCCCTTGATAACTTCTAGAATTCTTTTATGTATTTGGGTGCTCCTGCATTGGGTGCATGTATGTTTACCAGAGTTATATCCTCTTGTTGTATCAATCCCTTTAGTATTACAAAGTGGCCTTCCTTATCTCTTGTTATGGCCTTCACTTTGAGGTCTATTTTGTCAGATATAACTATTGCTACCTCAGCTTTGTTCATTTCCATTTGCCTGAAAGATATATTTTTATCCCTTCACTTTCATTCTGTGTGAGTCCCTTGTTCTGAGGTGGGTCTCTTGTACACAGCATGTAAATGGGTCATGTTTTGTTTTGTTTTGTTTTGTTTTATTTGTTTGTTGTTTTTTTATCCATTCAGCCACTTGATGTCTTTTGATTGGAGCATTTAGTTTGTTTACATTTAAAATTATTATTGAAAGTTACTTGTTTGTAGACATTTTCATTTTTTGTGCCTGTGTTCCTCTTCCCTTTTATTTCTTCTTTTTATACCAGTCCCTTAGCATTTCTTGCATTGCTGGCTTGGTAGTGATAAACTCCCTTAGCAGCTCTCCCTTTCATGTTGGTGTGGTCTCTGTGTCAGAGCCAGCTGCCCAGGAGTGATTGCAGTAGTAGCAGAGGCTTCCCAGCTAGGCAAACTTGGTCCACCAGCACTTGAAAGACCTGCGGGACTTTTAAAAAATGCTAAAGACTCTACAAAAATCTCTATCAGAAACAAGAAGTAAGTTTAAAGAACATAGAATGTGCATATAAACATTTACAAATTAAATAAAAACAAATTATAATAAAAATCAACAGCATCATTTTATTTTATTTTTAATATATTTTTATTGATTTCAGGGAGGAAGGGAGAGGAAGAGAGAAATAGAAACATCAATGATGAGAGGGAATCTATGATGGGCTGCCTCCTGCACACCCCCCACTGGGGATTGAGCCTACAACCTGGGCATGTGCTCTGAACAGGAATAGAACCCATGCCATTCTGGTTCATAAGTCTATGCTCAACCACTGAGCCATGCCAGCCAGGCTAGTTTCACCTACTAATTTTTGTTTTTGTTATTTAGGTTTTTGGTGTCATATCAAAAAATAATTGTCGAGTCAAATGTCAAAGATTTTCTTCCCTGTGTTTGTTTTTAGAGTTTTACAGTATCACTTCTTATGTTTGAGTCTTTAATCCATTTTGAGTTAATTTTTATGAATTGTATAAGATAGAGGTGTATACTTACTTTTCGGTGTACTTATTCATTTTTTTCTAGCACTATTTTTATAGAGACTATTCTTTCCCCACTGATTGTTCTTAACTCCCTTGTCAAATATTGGTTGACAAAAATATTGAAACGTAGCCTGCTTAAGTTGAATAAAAATGCTAAAGCCTATATACCTCAATCACTCCCACTTTCCAGTGAGAAAAGAACTCAGTGGTAACAAAGAACTGTACAAGATAAAACACTTGTCACAATAATAGCAATGCAGGAATTATGCAATAACAGAATAATCATAAAATAAAAGCTAATAGTATTTCTATAAAATGTAAAATCTTTAGTAATATTTTTATAAACTGTAAAATATCACAAAATTTTACAAACCATACTATAAGAAATCAGTGCCTGAAAACAATGAAAATTATATTGATAGCATGATGGTAATAAAATCATGTTTCCTAAAAATTAAAAATTCCAACTATACATGTTTGAAAACATAGAACAATTAATATATCGTTTCTTGACACTGACTAAGAGCCAAATTTTGTACAAAATTTAATTAGTGTTCTAAGTTAATCATGGTAATATGCTGAATTTTAATGTGTTAGTAACTTGGCAAATTACTGGTAAGAACCTTTAGTCACATGTAAAACTGAAAGTCATTAACCCTTAATAATTGAATACAAAATTTACATTTTTATTAGTTCTTGGCACAAACAATAAGATTTCAAAGGATGAAAACAGTTTTATTCATATTATTCCAGTTTTACTTGTTCTACACCATGGCCATAAACCACTACATTGTAGTGTAGACATAGTGGATGATTCATTACTAAACAAGTTATAGACTTGTATGCATGCATATAAGCATAAGCGATGGATGCAGACAGCAGGAGGTGAGGGTGAGGGCAGGACTGGGAGGATGAGGGGACAATGGGGGAGAGATAAAGACACATTTGTAATACCTTAATCAATAAAAATTTTTTAAAAAGAAAATAATATATATTTAATCTTACTTTGTTTTGCCACTGAAGCCTGGAATTTTTTTAACTTTTCTTTACACTTTGAAAGAGTAAAGTGATGATAACATTATTTTTTTAAATTTCTTTATTGATTAAGCAGTGGTCGGCAAACTGCGGCTCACGAGCCACATGCAGTTCTTTGGCCCCTTGAGTGTGGCTCTTCCACAAAATACCATGTGTGGGTGCGCACGTACAGTGCGATTGAAACTTCGTGGCCCATGCACAGAAGTCAGTATTTTGTGTATGAGCTACACTCAAGGGGCCAAAGAGCCGCATGTGACTCGCGAGCTTTTCTGATTCAATGGGCCATGTTACCCCCATTGAGAATGCATGGTGGTGACTGTTCATTTTCTAGGAGTATTGCAACAAAGTACCAAGCCTTGGTGACTTCAGAGAACAGGAATGGATTCTCTCTCAGTTCTGGGGCCAGACGCCCACTGTCACCCTGCGGGGGGAAGTTGGGGAGAGATTCCTTCCTGCTTCCTCCACCTGCTGGTGGCTCAGGGCCTTGGTCGGCTGTGGCTGCGTCACTCCAGTCTCTGCTTCTGTGTTCACTGGGACTCTTCTGTCTGTGTCAAATCTCCCTCTGCCTTTAAGAACACCTGTCATTAGATATTGGTCCTACTCCAATGCTTCAGAATAGCTCATCTCCAGATGCTTGGCTTTCCCCCCAATAAGGCCACATTTAAAGAAGTCAGAGAAAGATAAATACCACATGATCTCACTCATTTGTGGATTATAGAGAACAACATAGACTGATGAAAAGGGACAGATCCAAAGACTGAGAAACAGCGATCAGGCTATCAATCCCCAGAAGGGAAGTAGGGGAAGGCGGGGGTAAAGGGAAGAGATCAACCGAAGGACTTGTATACATGTATATAAGCCAAACCAATGGACATGGACAACAGGGGAATGGGAGCATGAGTGTGTGTGGGGGGGGAGGTTAGGGGTTAATGGGGGGGATGAGGAAACATTACAAATTTGTAATACCTTAATAATAATAAAAAAATAAAAGAATTACTTCTTTTTCACTGCAGCATAATATTCCATTATGGAGATGTACCACAGTTTTTTAATCCACTCATCTGCTCATAATAACATTATTAATGAGACTAATGTAGCAAAATATACATTTAAAATTTCTATACTTATAGTTATTTGGATGAATATTAAGGTTTGCAGATAATTTATTATTATTCAACTTTATTATAATTTGGTTAAATAAATAAAAGCAAAAACAAATGAAAGCAAATCTAACATATTAGTCAATTATTTTCACTTTGCTTACATTTAATCATATTCTCTTAGACTGCTAATGGGGAAAAAAATCTAGTTGTTTAGGTTTTGCACCAGTGAAAGTTAAGTTTTTGATCACTGGTATATTAGTTAAGGTATACTCATAATAGTGGATTTCATATCAGCAGCCAATTAAATAGTAGTCTGAGAGTTGAAATTAAGAGAAGGTGGGATGAAATAGAGGATAGCAATTGCTCATAGGGCTGGAATGACAAACGAAAAAGAGTTTGGTGTATACGCAGGGTCTAGGTCTTCCAGGAGCTTGATACATTTTTGCAGATACTCATAAGTGGATTCTAAAGTTCATATGTAAATATAATCATCCCAGAATAGCAAAAACAATCTTGAAATAAGGTAGAGGACTCACAATTCCCAATTTCAAAACTTAGTGCAAAACTACAATAATCAAGACATTGTAATACTACCATAGAGTAGACATAAATTCATGGAATGAAATTTAGAGTTCAGAAATAAAGACTTACATTATTAATAATTAACTTTCAGCAAGATTGCCAATACAATTAAATGGGGAAAGAAGAATCTCTTCAAAGAATGGGGCTGAGATAATTGACTATAAATATACAAAATACTGATTTGAACCCTTATTTCACACCTCACTTGACCATCCTATCAATAGTTTAACAATATTCAATAGACAACCGTGTAAAAGGGAAATCAAATTCTTTATTGTGGGGAGCTGATTTAGGGTTAAGTTATACTCTACCAACAATAACACAACACCCTGTTCCTCATCACTGCGAGCACCCCATCCATCGCACACCCCGAATCCAAACCCAAATTAAACATCAGCTTCCTTTCTTCCTTGCCAGTATGAGAAAGTATTAAGGAAAAATTCCCCTTCAGTCTTCCCCTTCTCCTTTTTCTAAGTGTCTGGCTCTGTATGGGATGGTCTGTCAGGTACCACAATTGAAGAACTCTATATT
>NW_006293523.1:1134454-1145369 GCF_000327345.1 Myotis davidii | reverse complement strand
ATTAGCATATTATGCTTTTATTATATAGATTACTCAAGTTTGATTATTAATCCATGCACAATGTGAACATTTGCTCTTGTGCTTCTACCATTGGTCACTGAGTTATATTTGACTCCATCAGAGAAATTTGGGATAAAGAAAAATAAATTTACAATGCTATTACTTTCCAATAGTTCTTAGTAATCTGCCTTGGGAAGACTTTTCAAATTAAAATTCTATTTATTTTGATGGAAAATATTGACACTACTGTCAAATATTAGTGCTTTTTACCATTTACCTGTATATTTCTTCAATGACTGTATTCTCATGTTTTCTTATTCAATTGGGTAAAACTAATAACTATTGTTATGAAAGTTAGATAACTAATAATAAATAACAACTAATAACCTGTAGTAGGCTTACAGTATAAGAAATACTAGCTTTATTTGTGATACTTAATAAGCAAGATTCTATCTTAATAGTTCTGCAGAATGATTTAATGAGAAGGACGTTAAACATAAAGCCAGAACACCTTAGTTCTCTCCTAGCTCTGCCACTTTCTACATGCTCCTTCTCATCTCTGGTTCTCAGTTTTCTTACTTTTAAAATTCTATTAATACCCTGTGTACATACCAGGACACCTGAGAACAAATGGATTAATGTGTATGTACCTAATGCTATTAAGAATAAATGCCATTATTTTGGCCAGCATAGTGTAACATTACACATGTGAAGATAATGGCAGGCAATAATTTAAAAGATGTAAAGAGAACCTATTATGAATTCAATAACTTCATGTTACAATTCAGAAACTCAGAATTTCATTCAATCTCACTTTAGGGTTTGTTCCTTTCTCAATTACAACACATATTTTCTCTATTTAAAGAGTTATTTTCAATATTTAAATATATTAAACAACATTTATTTCATTTATAATTGAAAAAAAGAGTTTATTGTTATTTTGATTGTGCCATCTAGGCAATAAATATCTTCATTCTGCTTGGGGATTTGAAAATAAAGGATGTTTTCTAAGAAATCCAGACATAAATTTTGAATTGTCAATCTTCTGGCTTTTAAAAATTTTATCCAGGAAATAATTTCCATGTGAATATAGACTCTTCCAACTATATTTTTGTCCTCTAAAAGCTTTTTATGTATCATCACATTCCTCTAATGGACCACACAAAAGCTCCATTCTTTACAAGATCTACAGAGAGAGCTATATCATTAGTAGGAGTAGGAAAACAAATTTTGGGAATAATAAAAATTTCCCACAAAAGCCTGCTCATAAATCTAAGTAACTGGGAAGAAAGACATTTGATGATTTTTCCCCAAATGCCTGTACTTTTTTTGAATAAGAACACAGTGGTAATTATGAATATAGCCATCAGAAATTTAATGGTCAGTTAAAATATTCTTTCCAACATTTGAGGGGAAATATTTCTTTGGAACTTTGGTGAACATGACACTTGGCATTAGTACTTCTGTATAGTTTGAAGTTATTTGCTTTTAAAATTTACTGATATTTTTAATAAATACATATTCAATGATTATGATCTTTAATTCTCTTTCCTCATCTGGTGGTCATTTAAAATCTGATAGATCCACAGCTTTTCTCCTAGGAGGCGCAGTCTGGCATGAATAAAGCAAATATTAACATGATTAAAAGAATATGAGTTCTTTCTTTTGCTAGATGAATCCTGAAATTCTCTGTAGACATGATAAATATGGTGGTAGAAATAATACAAAGTCTAGTGTGAAACTCTGTCACTATAGCCAACAAACTCACTCACTGTGGAGAGCCACCCAAAGTTTCGTCATAGGATTAGGGCTTTATAACAGGGCATTTCTACTTTAGAGTTGCTTCTGAGCAAAAACCATTCTGTTGAAGAAGCTTATTTAAAGGGTAAATGGTTATTTAAGAGTCAGAAAAGAGAGGGTTGTCAATGATGTCTCAATGCTGCCATCTCATTAAAGAGGATGATCAATTCCCCTTACTCTGCTATTATCTGTTTATCTGAATACTAAAGGCATGAAATTTGTGCATGGGTAGGGTCCCTAGGCCTGGCCGGTGATCAGGGCCGATCTGCAGGGAGATCGGGGGGCCCCTGCTGGCACCCACCTGGGCTGGTCTGGGGTCTTAGGGCTGGGGGAAGCTCCTGTGTTGAATGTCTGCCCCCGGGTGATCAGTGTGCATCATAGCGATCGGTCCTTCCACCAGTGGTTCTGCAGTTCAGTTGATTTGCATATTAGGCTTTTATGATATAGAATAACCTGCCTTTTACAACCCTATTATGCTTCCTATTACATAAGCAGTAGAAAATATTCTGCATAAAGTATGTATTTTCAGCCTTTTCTAATAAAATTCTTTACTGTGCTGCCAAGCAGCTCCCAAATTATCTTTAAACTCTTAAATATTTTTTTGAACCACAATAAAAAAAACCTTAGCACCACCTTGGATTATTTCTACCTCCTAAATCAGTGTTTCTCAACCTTGGCTGCACATTAGAATCACCTGGGAATCTTTTTAAAATCCTGATTTCTGGGCCTCACCCTCCAGAAATTCTATTTCTTTGTTACTAATGTTTTGGCCCCACCCCATAACAAAGAAACAGAATTTCCGGAGGATGAGGCCCAGAAATCAGGATATTAAAAAGATTTCCAGGTGATTCTAATGTGCAGCCAAGGTTGAGAACCACTGTCCTAAATGGTCATCATCAATGGTTTTATCATATGCTTATGGTATTTCATATGTTTCCAACAGAGGAAAATTATAAAATTGGCCAATCCTTTCCTCTTGCTAAGTTTTGTAGTTTCTGAATACTAACATTGCTTATAATGACGTAAGTGCAGCTTCCATCTTCTTCTCATGTCTCTGAGGCATGAAATTTGTTTTTTTAGTGAATATTTTCTTTTATCTGAATATTTATGTATAAAGTAAATTGTTCGTGATCAACTACCACTCACTGTAGCACAGTTATTAAAAACATAGTTTCGGAATTTTACTTAACTTCAAAATTCAACACTTGCCAAATAGTTACTTACCTATTGTGAGCTATAATTTTTCTTATATGTTGTGCAATGAATAAAGGGCAGAATGTATAGGCAACACTTAATAAAATATCTAGCAAGTCTAACTTCTTGATAACTATACATGCATGTATACTTGACTAAACCCACATGATGCACACATACACAAACACATATGTAACCTAAGAATGGTATGAGGTCTGTGATTAGGATTGTAGAAGTGCTATGGTATGCACTGTCAAGAACTAGCATTTGAGTAATTGTAAAGACACTGAATAGTTTATGGAAAAAGAAAGGAAACCATTTTATTGCATCTTTAAATATCTTTTCTAGCTTTTATCATTATATAACTATTATTCTTTATTTTACATTTTGTTTGTCTAATATGAATATATATATTTGAATATCTCTTCACAATAAATTAAGTAATGAATAAAATGTTTGTGCTGGAAAAAAAGCTATCTCATTTGAATTATGTCAGCAAAAGATTTTTTAAAGGAAAATGCTGTAGAAAAGATAATGGAAAGAAATGCACTGTACATAAATGTGTTCACTTGTTTATTCAAAGACAAAAAGTTAAACAATGTTTGAGAATGGATATTTTTTCTTTAAGAAACTGTCATTTTCCCTCTTTCTCTCTTTAATAATGTAAAACAAAGCAGAATATTTTCTAAACAGACTTTACTTTTTAAAAATTTTATTTATGGGCATAAGAATTTGGTTGAAAATATAACAACTAAAATTTTTGAAGTAATAGATGTGATAAATATTATAAATATATAGACTTTTATTGTTGAGTATTAGATAGTAAAAATATTACTATTTTTTGGTTTACTAATTAAAGATTCATTCTAAAAGGACATATAAATGCTTATTGTTACAGAAATTTTAAGGAACAGGATAAAAGAAAAACTCCTACATCCTCTGAAGCTACCCCCATTGTATTCATTCATTAATTTGTTCTCTCAACAAGTACTAGGGAATGCCTGATATATGCAAAGCAAATAGCAAGCTGAGTAGAAAAACATGACTATAAAAGGGTGGGAGTGGCTGGGGAGAGGTCAATGGGGGTGGGGGGAGGAGACTTATGTAATGCTTTAAATAAAAAATTTAAATTAAATAAAAAGATAGTTTATATAGAAAGAGCTCAGAACCCTCGTGTACACTCAAGTTTCAGCCCACTCCTTTGCACCTCCATTTATAAGAATAAATGAGATTCTTCCTTAAAAAAAATGAATCAAGAAGGTGTAACCACATCATTATATATGATTTAACTGGGAATTATAAATTCTGTCTCAATAGAGACCATTATGTCAGGTTTTAAGTCACTGTCCCATTAGCAATTTAATACATGGCAATGGAAGTGATGATCATTAAAAACTGGCAAGTCTTTGGCTCTTTTCTCCTTCTCTTCAGATGCTGCCCTCCTTGAGAGCAGCCTTGTTAGTCCATGCATTATTTCAACCTGATCCTGCATATCAGGGGTTCTCAACCTTTGGGTCGCGACCCCTTTGGGGTCCAACGACCCTTTCACAGGGGTCGCCTAAGACCATCGGAAAACACATATATGATTACATATTGTTTTTGTGATTAATCGCTATGCTTTAATTATGTTCAATTTGTAACAATGAAAATACACCCTGCATATCAGATATTTACATTATGATTCATAACAGTAGCAAAATTACAGCTATGAAGTAGCAACAAAAATAATTTTATGGTTGGGGGTCACCACAACCAGAGGAACTCTATTAAAGGGTCACAGCATTAGGAAGGTTGAGAACCACTGACATAGGTGATTTATCCAACAGCCTAACTCCATGGCTTCTAATGGTCTCTTAATGATCAGTGAACTTCATCTGCCTCTACTTCAGCCAGATAGGCCATGCCAACTTCGTACTGTGATTAACCACAGTGGTTCACTGCTAAAATCACTACTTGGACATTCCCCTTTCTGGCTGCACCAGCCTATACCTCAAGCTCTTAATTTAATTCCTTTTGTTTTGTTTTGTTTTGTTAATCCTCACCCAATGATATGTTTTCCATTGATTTTTAGATAAGTGGAAGGGAGAAAGGTGGGAGGGAGGGAGTGAGGGAGGGAGAGAGAGAAAGAGGAAGAAAGAGAAAGAGAGAGACATCAATATGAGAGAGACAGATTGATTAGTTGCTTCCTGCTACCCAGGTATATGCCCTTGACTGGAATGGAACCCACAACCCTTTGGTCTGCAAGCTGATGCTCCAACCACTGAGCAAAACCAGTGGCCAGTGCTTAATTTCATTACTTTTATTCATTCCTTGACCCAATCTCTTAATTTCTTCCCTATCAAGAACTTTTTAGGTCTCTAGCTTAGACATAATGATTCGTTATTTTTACAACTTTCTAGGTAGTGTTCTTGCTTCATCATCTTATCAGCTATCAGATATGGCTTGACTTCATGATCTGTTGTTTTCCACAAACACCTGGCTGCTACGATATGATAAAGAAAAATTTACACTGAAAAATGAGGGCTGCAAAGTTAATAAGATTCGCCCATCAACTTACATTAATATAAAAAAAGGTATTTCCTTTTCTTCTTACCGAAGTGGTACACTCTTCCTTTCTAACAGGAGATTTCCATAAAGCCAATGGTTGAGACTGTGATCTGTCAAGTTTGATCTACTTCTGTTCATGCACATGGTAATGGGAAGAGCTTGATCTTTATAGGCTGTTGCATAGAGGCCTCAGTGTCTTGCCCTGTGTGACTCTCCACAGGCTGCCTGAACTTTCTAACCATCTAGCACTCTCCCTAGGGAGAGTGCAAGAATGAACAGCATAGTATGTTTTAAAATCTAATCTCAGAAGTGATGCAACATCACTTTTATTACAGTCTGTTTGTAAGCAGAGCAACCCTAGTAAAATGGAGGCAACTACATAAGGGTATGAATAGTAGGAGATGGAGATCATTGGAGGCCACCTTGGATTCTGGCTACTAAACTTGAGGTATTTTTAAATCTTGATTTTCCTCCCCTCTTAGATATTTAATATAGGGTTATCATTACAAAATGATTAGGCTTCCCTCTGTTGGCTTTACAATTTTAAACATTTCTCCTTGGAAAATACCCACACAGCTTTCCATTACAACCTGACTTTTTGTTCATACTGGTCTGCTGAGATTGCGATTGCCACAGTCATTGTAGCATCATTGTGGTTGGAGCTTATGGACAATTTTGAGTCTTTATATCTTATTTGAGGACTGAGAAGTATTCATATTGAGAACCATTTTCTCTGTATTTTTTGGACTTTGCTGTTTAGAGCAGTGTTAAATTCACAGCAATATTGAGCAGACAGTACAGAGAATTCCCCTACACTGCATATTCATTCCTCCTGCAAACACATATATGTAGTCTCCCACACTGTCAACATCTCCCAACAGAGTGGTGCGTTTGCTATAACTGATGAGTCTGCATTGGCACAGCATTACCACCCAAAGTCCATAGTTTACATTAAAGTTAATTCTTGGGATTGTACTATGGGTTTTGACAAATGTATAATGACATTTATCCACCATTATATTATTACTAGAGGCCTGGTGCATGAAATTAGTGCACTCAGGGGATGGGGCGGGCCCTCAGTCTGGCCTGTGCCCTCTCACAATTTGAGATCCCTTGGGGGGATGTAGCAGTGCTGAAGTGGCAGGCAGCCAAGGAGGAGCCCCAGTTAGCCCTGCTGCTCCTGCCGCCACCTCACAGTAGTGCTGCCATGGAGGCAAAAGAGGTTCCCACCACCGCAGCTGCATTCACCAGCCAGGAGCCTGGCTTCTGGCTGAGTGGCACTCCCACTGTAGAACTGCACTGACCACCAGGGGGCAGCTCCTGTGTTGAGCCTCTTCTCATTGATGGCCAGTGCACATCATAGCGACTGATAAACCAGTCATTCCAGTCATTTGGTCGTAATGGTCACTTTGGCTTTTATATATAGAGATATAGAGTATTTTCACTGCCCTAAAAATCCTTTGTGCCCATTTCTTTATCTCTTCTTTCTTGCTAATCCCTGGTAACCACTGGTATTTTTACTGTTCCCATTGTTTTGCCTTTATCAGAATGTCAAGTTGGAATCATAAAATATTTATGCTGTTCAGATTGGCTTCTTTTATTTAGGTGCATACATGGTGAGGCAAAAGTAGATTTACAGCCTGAATACACAAAACACAGAGTTTATTCTTGTATTAATATTTATTAATTATTGTATTATTTTCCATGCAAACAACATAAACCTACTTTTGCCCCAATCATTTATACTAATAATAGAGGAATATGCAAATTGTCCAGGACACCATCACATAACGACCAATCAGGACAGGGGTGGGCCGCGGCGGAGAGCTCTCAGGACTCCTGTGCTGAGGGTCTGAAGGGCGCAGAGAGGAAGGGAGAGCAGATAGGCAATTAGGGCGATCAGGCAGGAGTGGAGAGCAGTTAGGCAATTAGGGGGATCAGGCTGGAGGGGAGAGCAGCTAAGGGGATTGGGCCAGCAGGGGGCCAGTTAGGAGCCAGTGGTTCTGGATTGTGAGAGGGATCCTGGATTGGAGAGTGTGCAGGCTGGGCTGAGGGACCCCGCCCCCTCTGCACATGAATTTCATACACTGGGCCTCTAGTGTACATATAAAGTTCTTCCATGTCTTTTCATGACAGGTAGTGGATTTTGTTGTCTGCATGCTCCATAGTCTTATTTATTTAATTATTTTTTAATTTAAATTATTTATTGTTTAAAGTATTACATATGTCTCCTCCTCCCCCCACCTCCCATTGACTTTTCCTGGATGCTCTCACCCCCCAATACGTGCCCCACTGAAAGACATCTTGTTTGCTTCCGTCTTTAGGCAATTATTAATAAAGCTGATATAAACCTCTATAACACTGCATTATTCGGGTTTTCTACACAGCTTTACATTCTGTCTCTTCTTGGTGTTAGAGTTCTGTTTTGGTCTTCTCTTCTTCTCACATGATATCTTCCTCTTAAGAGACCTCACTTAGTTTCACATATTTAATGATCATCTATATACAAAGAATTACAGAACAGAAACCCCAAGTCCATGATTATTACTGATTACAAAATGTTGAAAACTAGTTAAGTATGAACACCTAACTATATGACACATTTTGTGATAGGTCCTACAGTTATTCTGTCTATTTAAAGACATGTTTATATATTCAAATGAAATTCAGACAAAATTTGATCCAGATAATACTAATGGCTATTTATAAATTTTTACTTACAAATATACTGGCTATTATTTTTATGACATGAAGTTTTTAAAAAATTGATTTCATGAAATATGCATTGTTTCCTTCACATAGGGTTTTATGTTGCCTTATTTCATAGGTGGTACTTGTATGTTAAAAATCTATACTTGTACATTTTTATTGGTTTTGTTACATATTTGTCTTAAAATATTGCATCAAATTCCACCCATGCTATCAATGTTTTACAATGTCTATACTCTTTTAGATAGAATAAAATTTGTGTATAAGATACTTTCATAAGGATACTGATTATGTCACTAAAATGTTAATAACAAATATTATGTATGACATGTAAATTCACAATAACATTTACAAGTTATTTCTGAAAGAAAGAAATCTTATTATTCATCTTCCGAGCCTCAAACATTTTAAAATACCTCTCTTTAGACATCTTTCTATTTGAGTTTCAAGAGATACTGAAATTTCAAAATATATGAATTTCAGGAAGGAGACTGACTGAATATTTCCTGCCTAAATTAATGTAGTCATTGTATCAGGTTTTACATGGAAGCTAAATATAACTGCTATGGTTAGAACTATAGTTTGGGTTTACATGCCTAAACTGTTATTTTAATATTTACTTTTTTTAATAGATTCAGCTACTATTATTTGAGGGGAGAGGCTTCCTAGAATAGCAAAATCAGCTCTGGATTAAAACATACACACATACCCTTACACACCATTGTCAAATCTTCTATAGATTCATTCAGGAACAGATATAGTCTACCAGGATTTTGCAAGCCTAACATGGCAGCGCTCCTCCTTGGCCAGGTATATTTCATCTGATTGTAGGAGAACCTACTGGAGTGATGTAGAATTCTAGGAAAATTGAAGGCAATTAAATTATCTAATGGTCACTGGACCCAAAATTGCCACAATAAAGTATGATAAAAATAATTTACACAGGTATAGTAGTGACAGCCATTTTGCAGCTATCATTAAATTAATACATAATACCCTGCTCTGTAGTGGGGAGAGAATAGCTCTTGCAATAAATTGCCAAAACTCAGCAATTTTAAGGACCTATACAGTTAGGCAGGTTTGGGAATGTTTCTTTGTGGGGTTTTTTGTTTTGTTTTGGTTTGGTTTTTTGTTTTTGGTAGTTGCCATTTTGTGTTCCTATTAAAAGTGTATATTTAATAAGAAAACTAGTTGATACCAAATTGACACTCTGGAAATTAATTGACGCTTTCAGGCCTTCAAAGTATCATTTTGGTGCATGGGAGCAACTTAGTGCTGCATGGCTGTATAAATTATTTGCCTAGGATACTAAATACTACCATTTTGGCTCAAAAGAATGAATTCAGTTCATGATGTACATAGCTTATATTTAGGGGATAGCTTACATAATGAAAAAATATATACCAATATGGGTTAAAGTTCACAAAACATACAGTTCATGATTGATGCCTCCTATTTGTGCATGTAAGTGTTTTTCAGACAAAATGGTGGTCAGGGATTGCACAGTTGGAATGAAACCAAAACCACATCTAAACCTTAAGTCACATTTTGCATCCATGAACAACTAGCATATTGAATCAAAGGACTTGACTAGATTCAGTCATTGTATCAATATTTTCATCATTAAAATTGGGTAAATTTGCCAGACAGTCCCGCTTCTCCCGTTTGAGTCTGGTTCCCTAGAGACTGGCCCGGATCTGGAGCTCACAATCTGAGACTCCCTCCCGATTGGAAACACCAACCGCACCCTCAGCCACCAGCCCGCTCCACGTGCACTCCGTACCTAAGTATTTCACTTCAGCACTGCGCCTCTTCTGAGTCTGCATTATTATTACAGCTGGAGGGAAGATGGTGGCAATATAGGCAGACGCGTCCCATGTCGTGTCCCGGAGCAAATGGAGTGAGCATTTGAAACTAATAACACCCACCCCGAATTGGCGAAATTGCTCAGCTGGTGAGATGGTTTGCAGCAGGGAAGGGCAGAACTTCCCTGGAAAGGTAAAAAAAACAAAAGGGATTTGGGCAGGAAAGTTTACCAGACCTCTGAGCCTAGAGGGTCAGAGGGAGACCGCGTGGCAGACAGCCGAGTCCCTTGGGACAGGCACAGCCCCTGACTGGGGAAAGATCTGCGGGATTCCTGGCACCAGGGGATTTGATATCTGGGTTCTGTGATCACGGAGGACTGAGCCTAAAGGGGGCAGCCCGAAGAGCTGACCAGACCATGCAGTGGCAGTAAGAGAAGATCTTACAGAAACTAAGCCTTCCCCATTTCCTCAGCCGGCGTTTGTTTGTTTTCACTGAATCCTGTTCATAAGACATTTTGGATACAGACACTCACCTCTGCTGAAGAGAGGGAGTGGAATCTGGGGAGACGCTGAGGAGTGAGGGGGGGCTGGGAGAGGTGGCAGCGAATTGAGTGCTGAGACACCCCCGGCCCAGGATCAGGGCAGCCATTCTCTCCAGAGGGTGGGACTCCTCCCCCTAGCCCTCAGGCAAGGAGCAGAGCCACACCCAGATTCCACCCTGAAGGAGATCAAGGATTAAAATAATCTGATCAGCGGCATTTAAGACGACTGGGCGTATAAGACGACCCCCTAACATTTCCACTCAAAATACAGAGTTTGTTATATACTCGCCGTATAAGACTACCCCCTCTTCCGCACAC
>NW_006293523.1:1125545-1126934 GCF_000327345.1 Myotis davidii | reverse complement strand
GCAAATTGACCAACACTCCAACACACAAATGGCCACCCCCATGTGGTCAACGATGGCCACCCCCATGTGGACACAAGATGGCCACCACAAGATTGCTGGCAGGGGAGGGCAGTTATGGGCAATCATGCTGGCAGGGGAGGGCAATTGAGGAAGATAAACCCAGCAGGGGAGGGAAGTTGGGGGGGATCAGGCCAGCAGGGGAGCAGTTAGGCATCAATTAGGCCAGCAGGGGAGGGGTTAGGGGGCGATCAAGCAGGCAGGCAGTTAAGAGCCAGTGGTCCTGGATTGTGAGAGGGATGTCCGACTGCTGGTTTAAACTGGCAGTTGGACATTCCCCGAGGGGTCCCAGATTGGAGAGAGTGCTTGCCAGGCTCTTGGACAGCCCCCAGTCCCCCCTGCCTCCTCCTGTGCACAAATTTCATGCACCAGGCCTCTAGTATAAGAATGAAAGCAGAAATATATTTCTGTTTTTGCTCACTAATTTATATCTAGCACCTAACATATTACCTTGTACATACTAAGTCCATAATATGGTTATTATAAGAACAAATTGATAAGTGATTATATTGCTGTAAAAGGTATCCAAGAAAAAAAGTCATTTAGTGTAGCTTTGTGTTCTATTTCAGTGTTTAAAAACCTTCAAGCTTAAATCTATTGTCTTTTCTTCTAAATAATTTTTTTCTCATTGAAATCTATTTTTTACTCTCCACTTTTATGAAATGAGAGAATAGTAGGTCAGTGCATTTTTCAATTGCATATCTTTTCTTTACAATGAGTTCTTGAGTAAGTTGTATATATATTTTCCAGAAAAATGTCCATATTTTCTTTCTTCAGAAATTCTATTTTCACTGTTAGTGCTTTGTTCAGTAATAGCTACAAAACACTAATGTGAAGGGATGCCTGTTCCTTTGATCCAGTTCAACCTCCTCACTTTGAAAGAGGAACTAAGACCCAGGGAGGATAACTGAATTGCCAAATGACATATAACAAATTACTGGCAAAGGCAAAATACAGCCCTTGTTATCCAATTAATTCCCTGTGTTATGGTCTGTCTTTTCTACTACATGGTTTTATAGACCTAAATCTAAACTAATAAAAGAGAAAAATGGTAATTGGCATACGACCGATACCCTTTTCATTGGCTAATCAGCGAGATATGCAAATTAACTGCCAACTAATATGGCAGTTAACCACCAAAAAAGATGGCGGCTAATTTGCATATTGCAGGCAGGATGGTACAGCGCCATCCGAGAGCGGGTTGGGGGCGTGATGGCGGTCGCTCGCCCGAGACCCGATCCTGCTGGCAGACCCGGACACGGGCCTGCGGGGCGACTGCGCCATCTACCTGCACTCACGCCCCCAAACCGGACCGATCCTGCCGGCAGACCC
>NW_006293523.1:1122967-1124595 GCF_000327345.1 Myotis davidii | reverse complement strand
ATCTCCAGTGTGGGGTGTGCAGGAGGCACTCAGTCAATGATTCTCATCATTGATGTTTCTATCTCCCTCCCTCTCTGAAATAAATGTATACTAATAAAAGGGTAATGTGCTAATTAGAACAAAAAATTTCCAGACAACTTTCTGGATGTCCTGTTGGACAAAGCAATGGTGGCGGGGCCGAGGCAGAGGTGGTTAGGGGCGATCAGGCCGGCAGGGGAGAGCAGTTAGGAAAATCAGGCTGGCAGGGGAGAGCAGTTAGAGGGGTCAGGCCAGCAGGGAGAGCAGTTAGGGAGATCAGGTCGGCAGGCAGGTGAGCAGTTAGGAGCCAGTGGTGCCAGATTGCAAGAGGGATGTCCGGCTGCCAGTTAGGGGGATCGCAGATATCGAACCCAAACCAGCAGTCAGACATCCCCCAAGGGTTCCCCGATTAGAGAGGGTGCAGGCTGGGCTGAGGGAACCACCACCCCCTGCCCCCCGTGCACGAATTTCGTGCACCGGGCCACTAGTTAGAGAATAAAAAAGACCCAATAACCATCTGTCCAAAATAATTATCTTTGTTTTTCTATCTTTATTAGAATTGGCAAAATTGTATTTGTTTTATGTTTATGAGTGAGGAAAATGTTTAAAGATATATTAATTAACATATATAATATGTGGTATATATAATATATATTGTATATTAATTAAATTTATGTATTTAACAGCCTTAAAATTATCTTTCTGTTTCATTTATTATCTCTAAGTCATATCCTTGCCAATTTGTCCCTAAGAGTGTACATATCCTATCTAATAAAAGACAAACATGGTAATTAGCTGTACATCTGCTACCCTTCCCATTGGCTAATCAGGGCGATACGCAAATTAACTGCCAGCCAAGATGGCGGCTGGCAGCCATGCAGCTTGAAGAGAACATGAGGCTTGCTCACTTCAGTGACAGAGGACTCCAACGTTCCCCGCCTGCTGCTGCCGGCCTCTGAGCTTGCAGTTTGAAACATTGTTACAAATATAGAAGCGAAACAAAACCTCAGAAACCTGCTTTCAGCCAGCCGGGATCTCAGAGCTGGAGTTGAAACAGTGTTTTGATTATAGAACCCAAACAAACCAGATACCTGCTTTGAGAATCCAAGCCTCAGAGCTAAAGCTGGCCCAGAATAAAAAGAAAAAAGAAAAAAAGGAGCGGTTGTGAGCTTCTGTCACCCGCCAGCATGAAAACAGCCCTCAGCCCCTCACCCAGACTGGCCAGGCACCCCAGGAGGGACCCCCACCCTGAAGGGTGTGTGACCAGCTGCAAACAGCCACCATCTCCTCACCCAGGCTGGCCAGGCACCCCAGTGGGGACCCCCACCCTGATCCAGGACACCCTTCAGGGCAAACCAGCTGACCCCACCCATGCACCAGGCCTCTATCCTATATAGTAAAAGGGTAATATGCCTCCCAGCACCGGGATCAGCGGAGCCGTGAGGCCTCCTGGAATCAGGATCAGCATAAAAGGGGGCAGCGACCAAACCGCCTGATCGCCCTGTGGCTCTGTGTGTGACAACCTCCCTATCCAACCTGCCCTGTGCGTGACAGGGGGGAGCTCCCCAACCCACTGATGGGCCCTGCTCTGTGCGTGATAGGGGGTGGGG
>NW_006293523.1:1122013-1122640 GCF_000327345.1 Myotis davidii | reverse complement strand
AAGTATGATATGCTAATTAGACCAGATGAAGGACGACCTTCCGGGTGACCTTCCAGATGAAGCCATGGTGTTGGGGGCCCAGGCCTTGCACGATTTTCGTACATAGGGCCTCTAGTATATATATATATAAATCTTTATTTTTGAGAGTATTAAAGATGTCCCTCTTTCTCCCCCCTCTGCCCTCTCTACTGGGATCCCACACCTCTCCAAGCCTTCATCACCCTATTGTCTGTGTCCATAGATAATGCATATTTATATCCTATCCGATAAAAGAGAAACATGGTAATTGGCATATGACCGCTACCCTTCCCATTGGCTAATCAGCGAGATATGCAAATTAACTGTCAGCCAAGATGGCGGCCAGTAGCCAGGCAGCTTGAAACTAACATGAGGCTTGCTTGCTTCAGTGACGGTGGAAACCAACGTTCCCCGCCTGCCTTGCAGGCCTCTGAGTCTGCAGTTTGAAACATTTTAACAAATACAGAAGCTAAAAAAAAGCCCAGAAACCAGCTTTCAGCGAGCTGAGATCTCAGAGCTGGAGTCAGAGCTGAAGTTATATATACATTGTTTTGATTATATAACCAAAACAAACCAGATACCTACTTTCAGCAGCAGAGGCCTAAGAGC
>NW_006293523.1:1101620-1121807 GCF_000327345.1 Myotis davidii | reverse complement strand
GCTCCCCAACCCCCTGATGGGCCCTGCTCTGTTTGGGACACAGGGGAGCTCCCCAACCCACTGATCGGCCCTGCTCTGTGCATGACAGGGGGGAGCTCCTGAACCCTAATTGGCCCTGCTCTGTGCATGACAGGGTGGTGCCGCAACCTCCCCATCGACCCTGCCTTGAGTGTGACAGGGGACGGTGCCCAAATCCCCCAATCGACCCTACCCTGAGCGTGACTGGGGGTGGCATCCCAATCTCCCGATCCGCCCTGCTCTGTGTATGACAGGGGACAGTGCCCCAATTCCCCAGTTGGCCTTGCTCTGAGCCTGACCAAGGGCTGCACCTAGGGATTGGGCCTGCCCTCTGCCACCCGGGAGCAGGCCTAAGCCAGCAGGGCGTTATCTCCCAAAGGGTCCCAGACTGCGAGAGGGCACAGGCCAGGCTCAGGGACTCCCCGTCCCCCCGAGTGCACAAATTTTTGTGCACCGGGCCTCTAGTATATATATATAAAAGCCTAAGTGACCGTTATGATGGAACAACCAGAATGACCCCAATTTCTGGAACCACCTAATCACCAGATGGGGACTGTCAGCCAACTTCCTAGGTCTCTCCCATGGCCCACAGGCCTTGAGCACCTGATCAGGGCTGGGCCCTGGGCTAGAAGGATAACTGGGGGTGCAGGTAGGTGATCACTCTCCCGCGGTGCTCAGGTGGGGTCTGCGACCTCTCGCCGGCTACCTGGGGGGGTAGGGTGACAGGGACAGAGGTGCAGTGAGAATGTGTCCACTGAGCTCACTCTAACTCCCCCTGCTACCCTCCCTCAGGACACCAGGGTTTGTGCACTGAGGAATCCCCTGTGCTTAGGTGCCCAGAGCCTGCAAGGAACCTACCCACACCCAATCAGCCTCTTCTGGGTGAGCTGGGACTGCAGAAACTGGTCAGACTCCCAGTGGATTCTGGTCTGGCCTGGCTCTTGCCCCGGCGGTTTCGCCACCGATCAGGCTTGGCCTCCGCCCCAACCCTGGGCTCCTGCCAAAGCCCCCGCCAGGCACTGCAGCCTTGGAGTGGGCACCACACCAGGTCCCTCACTCTCTGGCCACAGCCCCTCTTTGGCCACCGGGCCCCATGCTCACCTATCCTTGGAGTAGAGCTACAGCTGCTAAACCTGCTGCTTCTTTCAGATAAACACAATGGAGGGTGGCAGGCACAGGCACAAGATGTGGGGACACCCGCTGCTGCCTGCTACACAGGAGCCAGCCTGCAAGCCCAGCTGGGAAAAAGCATGCTGCCTCCCTGACATCCTTGCAGCATCATAGGGTGACCCAGATGCCCATGCTGCGCCATGGACTGCGGTGTCTGGCTACACTGACCCCATCTCCATCTGGGGACTCGGGCACCATGATTCAGGTGGAGAGGGGCTTGTGGGGGCTCAGTGGCCCAGGTGTTGCCCAGGGCCCAGAGGTCAGCTGGGATTTGCCCTTCCATGCCAGATGCTCATACTTTGATCACCGACCAGGCCTAGGGACCCCACTGGTGCATGACTTTCATGCACCAGGCCACTAGTATGAATATTATAACTTTGGTTAATTTTTTCCCGTGCTCCCCTCCTCGTTCCCTCTGAGATTCATTGGCCTGTTCCATATTTCCATGCGTCAGATTCTATTTTATTCAACAGTTTGTTTTGTTCATTAGATTTCTTGTTTATTTTGATTTTTAGATTCAATTGTTGATAGATATGTTTATTGCCATTGTATTGTTCATATTTTTAATCTTTTTTTCCTACTTCTTCTGCTTCTTCATAAAGAATACCTTTCAAAATTTCATGTTAGACTGGTTTGATGGTAATGAACTCCTTTAGCTTTTTCTTGTATGTGAAGCTCTTTATCTGACCTTCAATTCTATATTATAGCTTTTCTGGGTAGTGTAATTTTGGTAGTAGTAGGTCCTTGCTATTTTCTACTTCGAATATTTCTTTCCACTTCCTGTGGCCTGCAAAGTTTCTGTTGAGAAATCAGCTGATAGTCATATGGGCACTCCCTTGTAGGTAATTAACTGATTTTCTCTCGCTGCTGTTAAGATTCTCCCTTTGTCTTTAAATCTTGGCATTTTAATTATGTTGAGCCTTGGTCCACACCTCTTTGGGTTCTTCTTGTTTGGGACTCTCTGAGCTTCCCAGACTTGACATTCTATTTCTTTCACCAGGTGGGGGAAGTTTTCTCTCATTATTTCTTCAAATAAATTTTCATTATCTTGCTCTATCTCTTCTACCTCTTCATATACACTGTTGGTATACTTGAAGTTGTCCAGAGGATCCTTACACTATCTTAATATTTTTGGATTCTTTTTTATTTTTGATTTTCCTGATTGGGTGTTTATTTTCTTCCTCATATTCCAAATATTTGATTTGATTCTCAGAATCCTCTACTCTACTGTGATATCACTGTAAATTATTATTTATTTCAGTTAGTGTATGCTTAATTTCCAACTTGTCCTTTTTCAGGTCTTTGAAATTCTCACTAAGATTCTTGTAAGTCTCACTAAGTCCTTTGAAACTCTCATTAAATCCCCTGAAGCTCTCATTAATATCCTTGAGCAACCTTATAACCATTGTTTTGAACTCTGTATCTATAGTTTGCTTGCTTCCATTTCTTTCAGTTGTGACATATTTATTTGTCTCTGAATTTTGGCTGCTTCTGTGTGTTTATTTCTATTTATTAGGTAGAGCTGCTATGTATCCTGGAATTGGTAGAGTGGCCTTGTGTCATAGATGCCCTGTAGGGCCCAGTGGCTCAGCCTTCCCAGTCACCTGAGCTGGACACTCTAGGTGCACCCTGTGTGAGTTGTGTGCACAGTCTTATTGTAGTTGAGACTTGATTTCTGTTGGTGTTACTGGGAGGAATTGGCCTCCTGGTCAATTGGCTGTGAGGACCAGCTGCAACTATAGTAGAAGGGTCAGACTCCGTGAGCACCAGAGCCTTATGTCTTCTGCACACCTGTATGGAGCAGGGCTTGCTTTCATTAACAGGGCTTTGGTGCTCACTGAGTCTGCCCTTGAGTATGTAGCTTGTGAGTGTGTAGAGGTATAATCTGTTATGGTCTGAAGCTATCCCCCATGTGCACAGATCTCAGGCCTCCCAGAAGATGTAAATCAGCCACTGTCTGAGGCTACCCAGAAGGAGCTACAGAGAGATCTTTAGAAGGATGCTATTTGTATTGGGTTTAGAAGTGCACAGATTATGCTCATCTGTGAAGCAAGGCAAGCTGGTGTTAGTGTCGGGCCTCTTATTGATATGTTTAAGGCATGCTAATGCAAGCTGCTGCTTGTTTGAGAGATTTTAGAAAAGATTGAAGCCTGAGCCAGGACAGGCCATTCATATAGAAAAACTTCTGCAACCAGGTTGGGTTGGACTGAAAATTGGATGTGGAAAAATCTCAGGGAATCACCAGGATGGAGCAAACAGTGTGGGCCATGTAGATGGCAACTCTTGATATGGCTGCCAGTCAGCTCTTCAACAGGAATAATGGCCCCTGCAAGCACCCCTGCCTAAGAGAAAGCCACCCCTGAATTCTTCTCCCAATGCCAGACAATCCAGTTCCTCCCTGTATATTCGTGGATCCCCCAAAGCCACTGCTTGGTGCAAGAGCACAGAGGAAATGGGAGCTTATAAGAACTTCCTGGGCTCCAGAAACCTCCTTGTCACTAAACCACAATCCTCACTGACTTTTACAGCCCAAAGTTACTTGGACTCCTCTTCCCAGCTCTGGAACCCTGGGCTGGGGGTTTGGTGTGGGACAGGGGGTCCTCTGCAGCTGATATATCCCTCCTGAATGGAAAAAAATGTTACATGTGGGTGTCACACCATCCCAGTCCATGTCTGCACCCCTACTACCAGTCTCAATGTACTTTCTTTACGTCTCTAGTTGTAGGACTTCCATTCAGCCAGATTTCAGGCAGTTCTGAATGATGGTTGTTCTGTATTTTAGTTGTAATTTTGATATGGTTGTGGGAGGCGTTGGGTACCATAGTTTACCTACACGCAATTTTGATCCTATGTAAGAGTTTATATTTTTAAATTTCATAAATATGGGCATAAGATACTATACTGGTTTGCAAAGGCTACCTTTACAAAGTACCACAGATTAAGCAGCTTAAACCATGCATTTTTATTTTCTCAATGTTTTAGAGGATCGATGTCCAAGATTAAGGTGTGGACATTGTTGATTTCTTACCAGGCCTTTCTCTGTGGCTTGCAGATGGCTAATGGCCATCTTTTCACTGTGTCCTTTCATAGCCTTTTCTCTACATGTGTCTGCATCCTAATCTTCTTTTGTAATAAGTATACAAGTCTAATTTGATTTAGGTCCAGCCTAAGGGCCTTATTTTAAGGGCCCTATCTTCAATACAGTTATTCTGATGTGCTGGGACTTAAGAGTTCATCATAAGAATTCTGGGCACACAACTCAAAAGACTGAATGTATAAGGAAACAAGACCTATACATATGCTTTCTATAAGAGACCCACTTAAGACTTAAAGACACATTCAGACTAAAAATAAATTGATGAAAAAAGATATTTCACGCAAATGGAAATGAAAAAAAAAAGATGGAATAGCAATACATATATCAGACAAAATAGACATTTTTAAAAAGGGTATAACAAGAGACAAAGAAGTATCCAGCAATTCCATTTTTGGTTATTTATCAGAAGAAATCCAAAAGATATTTTGAAAAGACATACGCATTTCTATGTTTATTGCAGTATTATTTACAATAGCCAAGATGTGGGGGCAACCTAATTGTCCATTGATAGAAGCAACCACCGGGATAGACCTAGAGGGTATTATGATAAGTGAAATAACTCAGATCGGAGAAGACAAATGCTATATGATTTCACTTACATGTAGGAAAAAAAAATAAATGAACAAACAAAACAGAATCAAACTTATGGACACAGAGAACATTTTGATGGTTGACAGATGGAAGGGGACAGTTTCAAAAGATGGAGGGATTAATATATGCAAATTGCAAGTTATAAAAACAGTCACATTAATGTTAAGTACAACATAGGGAATCTAGTCAATAATATTGTAATAAATACACATGGTGTCAGAAGAATACTAGAATTATCGCTGTGATTACTTTGCAAGTTACATAAATGTCCAATCACTGTGTTGCACACCTAAAAATAATATATATTATTGAATGTCAACTGTAATTGAAAATATAAATTTTAAAATATTTTTTAATTTTAAAAAAATTAAGACACACAATATGTGGGTACTAATATTTTTAATACAATTTTTCTCATTGAATTTTGTCAATTTGTTAGTGCATTATACCTTTATTAACAAATTTTATGTCCCAGGAAGTTTTGAAATTTCAATACTACATTATTTTGTAATCCTAATTTTAATTTAATATATCATGTAATATAGCAAACAATATTCTAGAAGGTAACCAACCCTATCAGATACAATAAATTTTATACTGAGTTAAAAGAACAGATTTAAATTTTAATAGTTTCATATGAGACAGAACTGTGGAGTAGAAGTTCATTCCTGATCCAATCTAGTAAGGTTTGTCTGTTGAGCGTGGCATTCTCCCAGCTCCCTTGGAAATGGCTAAGGGACTGAAAAATTGTCAATGTGTTGCTTAATGACCTGCACCTGTCTATATAAGAACAGCTTATGCAGTAATTATGGATCTGGTGCAAACCACCGTACATGGGGCTTTATTATGCTTCAATTTCCCTTCATATTTCAATCCAGTCCCAGGGCTACCTTTTGGCTTATGACCACCCCCATTCAACACAAAATAAATTGGTTGCACTCAAGAAGATTAGAAATGGTGGGAATATAATTCCTCCTTATTCTTGGCAATAGCGTGTGTGTTATTCTGAACTAGCAGAATACGAACCAGAGAAAGAAGAAAAGGGGTTTTTCCTTCAACAAAGCTGAAGCTTCATCAGCAAACTGGCTTAGCACTGACTTAAAAAAACCACACTAGCACTTCTCCCTGATCCAGCTCTTCTGGAGCTTCAGAGACAAGGCTGAAGGTGGCATCCGGGTAAAGGCTGCAGGTCCTTTCTTGACAACTGCAGAAAAGAACAAGCAAACTCAGAATCTCATGGGCTGTGTGAAAAAGGAGGGAAGAAGATGGTTCCAAGTGCAGTTGAAGCTTCTGCTTCCTAGTTTCCTCACATGCTCCATCTGCCTCTTCTGAGAGCTCCCATCTCCCACTGTGTGCAGCTGAGTTTCAAGCACTCCTGGTGGCATAATGATTGAGACAAAGATATTTCCTCCAGTTGTCAATGGCGCTTCTATCTTGAAACTGTCCCAGGAACTACATCCAAGTCTCCCTACTCCCCATTCTTGGTCTCTGTGAAATAACGGGGAGGCATCATCACATTTTTCTTTGATGATTATCTTAGTTTTTGAGTCTGTGTGTATCTAAATATGAAATAATATTTTTATTTTAAAATGTAAAGTCTTTGGAAGGTCTTTATATTGAAGCATATAACTATTCTTATAGCCAGAAGAGAAGGTCACTACCCAGAGGAAGAGCCAGGCTGCTGTGTCTGAATACTTGAAAAGATATTTGGAGGGGGAGAGCATCTGCAAATATCGATGACAATGTGTTTGGAACTTCTCCTTCAATCAGGAAATAGGTGGACCATAAAGTATCTGATGCATGACGCTGCCTTCAGCAAGCCTGCATTCTTAGACTCAGTCATCTTATTACTCTAAAAAGCACCAATAAAAAAAGGAAGATAAGGCTTAAAAGACCCAACACATTCTAATTGCAATTGATGTATAATGTGAGTTAACCAAAAGTTGTCATATTTTTGCTTCTGCAAATTGATTGGTCATTTATATTTCATATCTGAATCCAGAGACATTTTGACCAGTGTTATATAAAGCATACTGCTTTTAGGAAATACAAGCTTGATTATGACCTATTGTGTTTGCTATAATTGTTTGTGAGTCTCCAAAGGGCATGGGTCATGTTTTTTACTTCTTTGCACACCAGGTATTTTCTTGCTTAGAAGAGATACCCAATAGGTTTCTTATTAAATGATAAAGGTGATGTGAACACATCATCAATAGCAGAGGCTTAGAGCTGAAAGGAATATTTTATCATTTATTTTTGTTTTGTTTTATTTCTGCATAATCTACCTTAAGACCCATACAAGACTTAGAAATGGTTAGTTTCAAGATCTGAGATGATAATTAGGGTTCCTGATTCTTCCACTAAAATACAATGAGGTTTACAGTAAAAACAACAGCAACCAAACTTTATAATAAAGTAGTGTAACTCAATCGAGCAAGCTTCTGATTGAAGAGTGGCAGTGTGATTTAGTGGACAGACATTGACTTGGAATCAAGGTCCCCAGGCTGGTTTCTCATCTCAGCCATGTGTACACCTGAGTGGAAAGGGATTCTATCAGGAGTGAGCCAGCCTGTGGATGATAACCTCATTTCACAAACTGACTGAGTCTCAGTAGATTTTGCTGTCATTGAGAGTAAGAAAAGATTTTATTTTCTTATACAGAGCTTTTTAGTCTGTGATAGTTCCATTATTTGTTTTTTTATTCTGTTGCCTTTGCTTTTAGTGTTATATACAAATCAGATTTATTTTCCTAAGGAAATCTAAGGTTTTTATGAAAACCCTAGACCTAGATTATTAAAATGAGGTGGGGTTTTTTTGTATTTACAAAGAAGCAAACAAAATATAGCTTCCCTTCTAATATGACTCTTGAATATTGTATTGATGGCATATACCATAATATTCACAAAACAGTTGGGCTAATTTATAGAGATTTTTAAAAAAAATCTCTTGGGTCTTTTTCTATAAGAAATTGTAGTTCAAAATTCAGAAATGTTATTTTCTAAATCTAGAGCTATGTGACTACACATAAAACACATCCCTCAGTGGTGCCTCCATCCTATTTCCTTCATTTGCTTGCAGTTTGTTCTACATTAGGGACTTTTTGGCTAGATTCAGGAACTTTTAATCTCAAATTTCTTCTTGAAAGAATTAGGTTTTTTACAGCAGAAAAGCATCATTTCCTAAAAGAGTCCTGCAGTATTGCATGACAGCAATCTTGTTATTATTCTGGATGAGTTGGAAGCTGGATAAACAGAAAAAGACTTTGGCTTATCACTAACACCTCAATTCTGTAGTTGACATTCACGTGAGCAGGGCTGGAACAGACATCATAAATGTCAGAGATTAAATACTTCCTATATTTGCTAAAGAAGTAAATATTTACAGGTGTGCTTTCATTTTATCTTCTTTACCACATCTGAAAGTTAGGTAAAAAAGATAAATAGTAAAAATCAATATCTAAATGCAATTAGTTAAAAGAACTTACAAAAAGAAAATAAGGACACTTATTGAAATCAAATTGAATAAAAGAATATAAGTGAAAAAGAAATTAATATAAATCAAATGTAAATAATTCAAAAGTCCTTTTAGTACTTACAATAAAATGTTGATGAAAAAATTAAAGAAGACACACATAAATGAAAAAATACCGTATTAATGGTTGCAATAATTACTATTGTTGAATGTTTTCCATAAAATATCCATATTACCGAAAGCAATTTAAAGATTCAATGCAAACCTTTTGCAAATTCCAATGGCATTTTTCACAGAAATAGAAAAAAATACTAAAATTAGTATGGAACAGCAAAAGACCCCAATAACTAAAGCAATATTGAGAAAGAAGGACAAAACTGGATGCTTTACATTTCCTAATTTCAAGCTCTATCATAAAACTACAGTAAACAAAACAATATTGTACTTACATGAAAACAGACATATGGAACATAATAAACAGCCCAGAAAGAACCCCACACATATATAGTCAACTAATCTTTGATAACAGTACCAAGAATAATCATTGGGACAGCGTAGTTTCTTCAGTAAATGGTGTTGAAAAAACTAGATATTCACATGCAAAATAATGAAATTGGACACATACCTTACACCATACACAAAAATTAACTTGAAAAGGATTAAACGCTTAAGTACCTGAAACCATAAAATTACTAAAAGAAAAATGTTCTTTGACATTGCTCTTGAAAATGATTTGTATATAACATTGAAAGCAAAGGCAACAGAATAAAAAACAAACAATTGAACTATCACAAACTAAAAAGCTCTGTATAAGAAAATAAAACCTCAACAAGATGAACAGACAACATAGGGAATAAGACAAAACATTTGGAAATCATGTGTCTGTTAAGGGATTAAAGTATATTAGGAATTTATACAACTCAATCACAATAACAACAAAAAACAATTTAAAAATGGGCAAAAGTCCTGAATAGGCATTTTTTTTTTTTCCAGAGGCATACAATGACCAACAGGTACATAAGAAAGTGCTACACATCACTAATCATCAAGGAAATACAAATCCCCACAGTGAGATATCATAACCACCTGTCAGAGTGTCTATTATAAAACACACACACACACACACACACACACACAGGATAATAAGTGTTGGTGAAGGTGTAGTGAAAAAGGAGTACTTGTACACACATGGTGAGGATATAAATTGGTACACTCACTATGGAAACCAGTATGGAGCTTCCTCAAAAAATTAAAAATATAATTACCATATGATCCTGCAATCTCACTTCTGGATATATATATATATATTCAAAAGAAATTAAAGCAGTATCTCAAAGAGATATCTGCAACCCCATGTTATATGTTGTAGCATTGTTTACAACTAGAGGCCCAGTGCACTGATTCATGCACGGGTGGGGTCCCCTCAGCCTGGCCTGTGTTCTCTCGCAATCCAGGACCCCTCGGGGCATGTCGGACTGCCGGGTTTCAGCTCAATCCCCCCAGGCCAGGTCAGGCTGAAACCTGGCAGTCTGAAATCCCCCCAAAGGATATAGCAGTGCTGAAGTGGCAGGCGGCCGGGTGCAGTTCTGGGCCGCTTATCCTGGCTCTGCTTCACCTGCCACTGACGATGCTGCTCAGTAGCACTGCCGTGGAGGTGGGAGAGGCTCCCACTGCCGCAGCTGCGCTCGCCAGCTATGAGTCCGGCTATTGGCTGAGTGGCACTCCTGCAGTGGGAGCGCACTGACCACTAGGGGACAGCTCCTGCATTGAATATCTCCCCCTGGTGGTCAGTGCCTGTCATAGCGTCCGGTCAACTGGTTGTTCTGGTTGTTCAGCCGTAACTGCCGCTTAGGATTTTATAGATATAGACAGCCAAGCTATGAAAATAACCTAAGTGTCGATTGAGGGATGACTAGATAAAGAAAAAATAAATATTTTCTTTTTTATGATGCTGAATAATACTCAACCATTATAATAAAGGGAATCCTCTCATTAGCAACAAAATGGATAAAACTGGAGGATGTTATGTTAAATGGAAAAAGCCAGACACAAATACTGAATGGTCTCAGTTATATCTGAAATCTAATCAAGTTGAACTCATAGAAGCAGAGAGTAGATGTTCATTTCTAGGAGCTGAGAGGTGGGGGAAATGGGGACAGTTTGGTCCAATGGTACAAACTTTCAGTTATAAGAAAAAGTTCTGGGGATGTGATGTACAGCATGGTTACAATATTTAATAATATTATAGTATATACTTTAAAGTTGCTAAAAAAATAAATTTGAAATGCTGTCCCACCCCAGGCCTTCACTATCCTATTGCCTGTGTCCATGGGTTATGCATATATGCATACAAGCTCATTGGTTGATCTCTTCCCACTTGCCCACCCTCCCCTGCCTTCCCTCTGAGGTTTGACAGTCTGCTCAATGCTTCTTTGTCTCTGGATCCATTTTTGTTCATCAGGTTATGTTCTTCATTGGATTCCACATATGAATGGGATCATGTGATACTTATCTTCTCTGCCTGGCTTATTTCCCTTAGCATAATGCTCTTCAGATCCATCCATGCTGTTGCAACTGGTAAGATTTCTTTATTTTTTATAGCAGTGTAGTATTCCATTGTGTAGATGTACCATAGTTTTCTGATCCACTCATCTGCTGATGGGCACTTAGGCTGTTTCCAAATCTTAGCTATTGTAAATTGCACTGCTGTGAACACAAGGGGACATACTCGTATATTCTTTTGATGTTTATGATTTCTTAGGATATTCCTACTGGGTCAAATAGGAATTCCATTTTTAATTTGTGAGGAAACTCCATACTGTTTTTCACAGAGGCTGAACCAGTCTGCATTCCCACCAGCAGTGTACTAGGATGTCCTTTCTCCATATCCTTGCCAACACTTGTTGTTTGTTGATTTGTTGATAGTAGCCATTCGGACAGGTGTGAGATGGTACCTCATTGTCATTTTTATTTGCATCTCTGGGATGATTAGTGACTCTGAGCACTTTTTCGTATGCCTTTTGACCTTCCGTAGGTCCACTTTGAAGAAGTATATTTTTAGGTCCTTTGCCTATTTTTTAATTGGATTGTTTATCTTCCTTTTGTTAAGTTGTATGAGTTCCCTATAAATTTTGGAGATTAGCTCCTGATCGGATGTATCATTGGCAAATATATTCTCCCATGCAGTGGGCTCTCATTATTTTGTTGCTGGTTTCTTTTGCTGTGGAGAAGATTTTTATTTTGATGTAGCCCCATTTGTTTATTTTCTCCTTGTTTCTCCCTTCCCACTCCCCCCCCCAAAATGGTAATTATGTGAGGTGACAGATGTGTTAATTAACTTGATTGTGGTGAGCACATCACATTCTATACCTTAAAATAAACAGCCAAACAACAACACAAAAAGCTTCCAATGAATATTACTTTAAACCACAAGCAGGTGCCTTCACAGAGCTAAGGATCATTTCACAAAATGCCTCAGTGGTAAGAGGTGTATTCTCTCTAGGGAAGCAAAACCATCCATCCCCTTAAGAGGGCATAGATGAATTAAGCCTAACTGAGTTCTCTTTGGCTTTGTTTTCCACTCTATCTTTTAGCAGCCAGGTGCACCACTTTTTGTACAAGAACTCTAGTTTTCAAATGTACCTAGTTATATAATAGCATCCAAAAACCTTGTCTCAATGGTTTCTTACATGTAAATTTAGAACACTTGCACTTAACTATTCTAATGTCTTATTCATTTGTCAATCCTAATACTGCAAAGTAAAAATGGAAGAAATGGAAATAGTTGACTGGAATTCCATGTTGCTATATTCAGGCTAGAAATGCATAGCGTCATTTCACTTATGTTAATTATAAATTTGTTTTTATTCTTGTTTTGTAAGAAGGTGTTGCTTTAAATGTTTATGATTGGTAGTCATCTGATGTTTTTAAAATGTTAATCTTTATTTAGTTTTTATCTCTTTCAAAAATATAATGATATAGAAGCTAGTTTTTTACATGCCATAGTCTTTTAAAGAGGTAGAGAAAATAAATGCATTACTAAGCTTAGGAATCTTAGCAGAGACTCTTACAACACTTCATTATCCTTTAAAAATATAGCCACACATCACTGCATGGTGAAACAGATAAGTTTGACTATTTAAAAGAATACTTCTGAAGAAATATTATATTACAAATGCAAACAGATTGAGAAAGCTGAGGTTGCTCACTATGTATTGGTAATATTAAATTATATCTCTGCATTCAGAGTAATAAGATTCAAGTTTCTAGGAATGGAATGAAAATTTATATACCATTTTATTTGTTTATTATTCAAACAAGTTAGTGATTTATATCACTTTCAGGGAAGTAGGAGTAAGAAAAAATTTTCTAAGAATAGGAAACAGGACATAGAATTTTTAACATGTAAACATCTGAAAATAAATGCTTGCATATAAGATAAAAATATATAAATTTGTCTCACATGTGGAAAAAAAGTGAGAAAATCATGTGTCTCATGTATTTGAACAGGTTGCTTTAGCATGGTTGTCTAAACAAATATTTCTTAACTAGAGGCCTGGTGCATGAAAATTCATGCAATTGAGGGGGGTCCCTCAGCCCAACCTGCCCCCTCTCACAGTCTGGGAGCCCTCAGGGGCAGGAGGTGACGCAGCAATCAGGGGAAGGTGATGCCCCATCACACCTCTGCTGCTGCCACTGCTGGCAGCGCAAGCCTTGGCCATCCCTGGTTACTTGAGCCTTAGGTGGCCTTGGGTGGCTGGGCAGCTGCCATCTGAGGCTTGCCTACATCTCAGGCCAGCCCTGGGTAACTGTAGGGCTGAATGGACTGGGGGACTTTGGGGGTGGGGCTGAAGGGACTGGGCGCCACCATCTTGTGGCTGTGGGTGCAGCCATCTTTGAGGGCATGGCAGTCAATTAGCATATTCCCTCCTTATTGGCTGTGGGTGCCACCATCTTTGCGATTGTATGAGGGACTATTAGCATATTCCTTCTTTATTATATAGGATGACTAAGATGAGGACTTGAAATTTCTAGCTATAACTTACAGCATGCCTAGGTATAAGTTATCTAGGTTTCCTTGGGAAAAAATATAATATAATTTGACCTCCATAAAAGTGAGAACTGTTCCAGTTTACTTATAGTACATTTCCATCTCTGTCTAAAACATTTGTACCCACAAGTAATAACTCTTCAGTCTACCATAATTTTTTGAAGACATTTTTAGGAATAGAGATAGCCCTCTGAAAAAAGAATGAGAGGCAGGGGAAGGTATAGGGGTCCCTGGATAGTCAAGGCCAATGGGAGCACAGAGGTATTGTTTTCAATACACCAGAATGGCCAAGGCCACTCTGAACATGAGCCTAACCTGGGTGCCCAAGGCCAAGACACCATAAACAACTGCAAGGCCAAAGCCATCTCATGGTATACTGTGCCCTTCTCTATCCAAAATATGATTGAAGTCACCATTGGCAACTAGCCTTCTTTATCTCTGGAGCGATTCACAGGTTACTGACCAGGAGTCTGCTAGAGAAAGCAGCTGGGCAGAGGAGTGTGAAGAAGCAGAGGCAGGCTACACAGAGGATGTAGCTACCAGAAAACAGCTAGGAAGGAAAAAGGCTAGAGAGCTCAGACAGAGCTGAGAACTGGTACTGCTACGATGTAAGGCTAAGCTCATAGAGAGCTCAGATATAGCTACCATATTAACCAGCCAGTGTGCTGGGAGAGCGAAGCTCAAAGGTAGTTACTATGTGAGGCTGTAGAGACCAGCCAGTGTGCTATGTGGGGGAGATAGGAGAAGCTGCTGAGGCAGAGAGCTTAGGTACTTCTCTGATGTGAGGCAGTGAGTCTGGAGGGCAGCGTGCAGCTGCTCGGATAATAACTGTGGATACAGAGACTGCTACTACTATGTAGGAAAGATGTGTATTTAACAGCCAGTTTGAATGGACTTTGCTGTAAGGGACCATTTTGTCTGATGGCTATGTGGCCACTGGCTTCTGCAGTAAAGACTCATTCTTATACACCCACAACTTCTCACTGCTTCTCTAAGACCTGGCATCCAAAGAGGTCTAGTCCCAAGCAGGAGGCCTCAGACTCAACACCTGTAACAAGTGAGCAGCGGATAAAGGAGGAATTTGGACTAAGTTCCCAGCAGTTAGTACAGTGGGCAGGGTTTGAGAAGGAACCAGCCGTGGTGTAGTCAGCAAAAATTTAGAGGAATATATGAACTCAAAACAACTCAGAGCAGCAGTGCTCATGCAGGGCTCCTACTGTCTCTGACAAAAAGAAATAGAAAATAAAATACTGTTTTTCTGAGATAGCAGTAGGTGAACTTGCAGGAAAAGATATACACAAGTAGTCATCAACCATGACTGGAGCAATACATTCTGATAGATATGCAGAGAGACACTTCAAAAGCTAGATAAGTCAAGAAAAGATATTGATAAATTCATTAACATAAACTATTAGCTCACTACAAAAAAATGGTTAATTACAATAAAATCAAAATAACCAAATACTCTTCTAATAAGATTTAGTGACAAAACAAATGGAGATTTGTCTTCTGGCTACAGTGGAAGAGCTTGTATTAGGCCAACTATACCATCAAAAACAACTCTAAAAACTAGCAGTTTATGGCAACAGAAAGCAAAGAAGGCAGGCAGGACTTGAGCAGAAAAGAATTAGAGGGGAGAAAAATGTAATTAAGTGAGCCCAAGATTATCTGCCAAGTTTTCTCAGTTCACTCAGTGATTCCTCATTTTGAGCATCTCAAATTCCACCAGAGGGTAAATAGGTGAGGAAAAAAAAAATGTTGACTAAATAAAAGAATTCATGAGTAAGATTGGCTTATAATTTTCTTTTTTTGTAATATTTTTATCAGTAGTCAGTATCAATGTAATGGCATATTCACTATTTTAAAATGCACATAATATAGAGCTTTAATTGACGTAATGCATTTCAAGGAATTTAGCCTTCTTACAAAAAGTATATACTCAAAAAAATAATGGTGTAGGGTAAAGGGCTTTAAACTCTTTGGATTTGAATGTTATCTATACAATATACTATCCATCTAATTTCAGGGCAGTTGCTAAATCTCTTTGAGTCTCCCTTTCCATATGTATAAAATGAGGATAAGTATAATGTCCTCATTAAAATTTACATTGAAGGATAAATGTTCAAATTAAATATTTTTGTTAAGTGATTTGCACAATGGTTGGCATATATTTAGTTGTCAACAAACATGAAGCTTTTATGTTTCCTTTCTCTTCTTTTTTTTTTTTTTCTCTCTGAACCTTTCAGGTTGAGTTTTCTGGAAGCATAGGCCATGTTGGAATTTGGAATGCAATGTCTGTATTAGAAATCGTCACCCACAGAAGAAAGTGGGGCTGGCAAGCAGACTGAACAAAGAGAGAAGTTAAACTGGAATTCTAAAACACTCCTCAACCCAACCCCTGAGTATTTCTGGTATCAAATTTGACCCTCCTTGGAACTAACAGTCCCAACCCAGTCTTTATACTTCTGTGTGGATCAGTGCTGAAGCATGGCTGTGTTAGAAAGTTTAGGTCCTTGGGCAAGTATGTCCTTTGTGGTGGAAGCAAATCCTGCCCCAGACAACTGGGGCATAAGTCTCACATGAAGGCATTCAGATAGGACATCTATCTCCATGTCTACCATACTATCATTTTCTTATCCCTTCTTCTATCACTCTCCTTTCCTCCTTCCTTTCCTTTCCTCCCTTTCTCTCCTCTTTAGTATACCAAAGAAAGCCATCATATCATTCAATATGAGTTCCATATGGCAGAATTTTATTATAATGGACACTTCCATGTGAACTGTAGTCATAATTTTCTCATTATAAACATATAGAGTAGAAAAAATTGGATTATTCATTTCAAATAGTAAAATTACTTGGACCTTAAATGTGCCTATCACCTTTCCTAGGATTTACCATGTAGCTATGATATTTGGCATTAGTTGTTGATTTTAAAAATAAGAAACAAAGTGAATCCACTTTTATATCTCAATTTAATAACATTAATATTGATATTAACCGTTTGACTGCTAAGGAGCGCTATCGCGCTCTTCTTATTTAAAACGAATTTATGTAAACAATTGGTATTTTTTAATTTTTGTTGTTGCAAAGCAATACAGGTGAGTTTATTGTATTAAAAGTGTTTTACATTTTTCCCCATAAACGCGCAATTAATGCCGCAGTTTTGGCATACGTCCGAAAAAATACGTCCGCAGCCAAACGGTTAATATTAGTTCACTAAAACGTACATAACGTTAGTAATAGGCTAGAATTTTCAATATGTGTTTAATGTTCATAACAGCCATTAGAAGAAATTTAACTTATTTTAACCATATATGAACAACATATATAGCTATGTTGTTCTCTCTTACATAATTCAACTAAAATTTGGAAAATTGTTTATTGTTATGATGCTTTAAAAATATTAAAGTATAGTGTTAGGAATATGGAAAATTGAGACTTTATTAGTACTTTGAAATTTTTGTACTCTCTTTTAATGCATTATACTTTTAAAGAAAATTGTGTCTATTTAGAATTTTTTTCTGATGTGAAATTAAAATTTACTTTCTCATTGATGAAGAGAGCTCAATTAGTCCTTCTCTTATCTTTTTTCACATGATCCACAACTTTTCAAAAATTGATACTTTATGGGAATAGAAAGAAAAGAGGATAGTAAAGAGTAAACTTAAAAAAAAAAATGAGAGAGGAAAGGCAGTACAACATTTCACATCTGCTCCAAACAGGGCCTCTGAATTAATCTTCTACACAAATGAATAAGAATTAACTACCTTTATATTTTTCCACCCCCAAACCCTAAACACTAATAAATTTTTAACTCAAATCTTAGGGAAAGCTCTTGGGTAGAAATTGAGTTGTTTAGGTTAGTTGGAATACTTTTATCTATGTCATAGTTATAAGCATCCAATTAGCAGATTTGGTTTTGCAACACAAAATCATGTGCATCCAAACTGACAAGCTTGTGTAGGAAGAGTGTACACACACCCATGTCTTGGCTGCTTGTCATAACTCTCATTTGAGAGCTAAGACTAAGCATGTGTACAATATTGTGTATAAGAAATCATTTATACCTAGGCCACAAGGTAAACTTGAGACATTTGCTCTAAAAATAACATATAGAAAAAATACTGGTCATGTTTATTCCTGCTAATAATTAAGAATTATGTAATTTTTAAAAAATATATATTTTATTGATGTTTTTACAGAGAGGAAGGGAGAGGAATAGAGAGTTAGAAACATCGATCAGCTGCTTCCTACACACCTCCTACTGCGGATGTGCCTGCAACCAAGGTACATGCTCTTGACCAGAATCGAACCTGGGACCTTTCAGTCCGCAGGCTGACACTCTATCCACTGAGCCAAACTAGTTAGGGTGAAAACTATGTAATTTTTAATACTTTGATAGTATTTATAAGGACAATTTTTAGAGTCATCATTTTCTTTGATAAGAAGAAAGTTCATTAAGCAATATTTGAACAGTATATGAACAGAAACCTAAAAAAAAGTATTGTGGTTTCTAAGTTATTGCTATAAATGGAACTCTTTATAGAACATATATAATTAAATAAAATTGTGAAGTCTGTTTTACTTATGCAGGTTTCCCTGACTGTGAAATCTCAAGAACATCATACTAGCTGCTTGAATTAGCCGTGGAGCCAGCAAAACAAAGTATAAACAATATGCTTTTTATTGTCGTATTTACTTATCATTATAAAAGGAAAAAGGGGATGTGAGGGCGATCTGGCTGCGACATTTGTCACCCCATTTACCGCCAGGGTTGATTCGACTGATCTGGCTGGCTAGGCGGGTGTCCCCCTCCTCCCTCACCGATCCATGTGCGTCCCTCCCGAAGCTTCGTGCTCCTTCGAGATCAGGAGAGGGCCGGTTTTCGGTCAAGGGTATATGAGTAGCTGTGCTCCCCTGCTAGAACCTCCAAACAAGCTCTCAAGGTCCATAAAAGGAAAAAGGGAACCTTTTATTTTATAGGGATAGCTACACACACTGCTTCGCTTTGTCTTCAGAAAATAGAATAAGAAATTCATCAACCATTATGTGTTTTCTGAAAGCATCTGGAAAGCTTTATTTATTTATTTAACACATATTTATTGAAAGTTACTGTGATCCTGAGACTGTTCTTGAGACTGGTGATATACTGGTAAACAGATAAAGCACCTGCCCTCTGGAGTTTACACTCCAGTTGAAGCAAAGAAAGAAAGAAGTAGAGAAAAATAATCAAATAAACAAAGTAGTATAACATATAATTTAGGTAATGATAACTGTTATATCAGCTTAAATTTAGTCAGGTTCCAAAAGAACACCGTCTAAGATAGAAACCTTAGTGATAGTGTATTTTACGAATTTAACTAGTATAATATATTCAACATGAAAGAATTTGAATGATGTAAAAATGTTGGCCCTGGCCGGGTGCTCAGTTGGTTAGAACATTATCCTGATACACCAAGGTTGTGGGTTTGATCCCAGCTCAGGGCACATACAGGAAGCAAACAATAAGTGCATAAGTAAGTGGAACAACGGAATTGATCTTCCTCCCTCTCACCCTTCCTCTTGCTCTGTAAAATCAATAAATAGAAAGAAAAGAGATAATGCTGTGTACAAGAACATTGAAATGTAACAGGACAGGTGTCAATGAAGAAGAAATTATAATGCCATGGATAATTATTTTTTTTTTATATCTATGACATGACTTCTGAGTATACTTTCAACATTTTCAATCACTAAAGATGGTCAGAAATATTCTCTCCAAAAACATATTTAAGTATGACAGTCACCAAAAATGATCATATAAGTCATTGTATCTCACAGTCAAATGCAATTTTGACAAATGATCAAACTGGCACAGTGAGTTTCATTTAACTGGAGCCATGCTGGCTCATTTGCTTAGAAACAGCCACATTCTGCAATGGTGTGCCAAGGGAATTAATAACTGATGGATGATCAGACCAGCTCAAAGTGGTGGTAATCATTTGCTACTTAAACCACTACATTTTGGCAAATAATAAGCCTTTACTGGTGCCAAATCTGTAATTACTTTACTTAACAGTGATGACATGTGTGTCTGTTCTGCAAGATCCCATACTGCTGTGACTGTTGTTGCCTAAAACCACCCAGTATTTGAGATAATAACCCTATTTCTACATCTGTCTCTCTGCAGGATGGGATTTCTAATTCCCCTTTTTGTTTTCATTTTATTTTGGTCTTTGAAAGCTAAAAAAAATTGTAAATCTTACCTTTTTGTTTGGAGGGCTTTGTTTGAATAACTTTACAATCTCTTAAACACAATTAAAAAAATTGCTTGTGGCTCCACATGATTATTCTAGACTAGAGGCCCAGTGCACAAAAATTTGTGCACTCAGGGGGAAGGGAGGGTCCCTCAGGCTGGCCTGTGCCCTCTTGCAGTCTGGGACCCCTCAGGAGAAAACGCCCTTCTGTATTAGGGCAGGCCCCAGATGGCAGAGGGCAGGCCCAATCCCTAGGTGCAGCCCCTGGTCGGGCTCAGAGCACGGCCGACTGGAGAATTGGGGACCTGTCCCCTGTCATACACAGAGCAGGGAGAATCAAGAGATTGCGATGCCACCCCCATTCACGCTCAGGGTAGGGCCGATTGGGGGGTTGGGGTACTGCCACCTGTCACACTCAAGGCAGGGTCCATGAGGAGGTTGTGGCGCCACCCCCTGTCATGCACAGAGCAGGGCCCATCCGGGGGTTGGGGCGCCGCCCTCTATCACCCACAGAGCAGGGCTGATCAGGGGGTTGGGGCACCGCCACTCTCACA
>NW_006293523.1:1041401-1101039 GCF_000327345.1 Myotis davidii | reverse complement strand
CTCGGCTCGCTGACAGCAGGTTTCTGTGGTTTTGTTTAGCTTCTATATTTGTTACAGTGTTTCAAACTGCAGGCTCAGAGGCTGGCAAGGCAGGCGGGGAACTTTGGTTTCCTCCGTCACTGAAGCAAGCAAGCCTCATGTTAGTTTCAAGCTGCCTGGCTGCCAGCCGCCATGTTGGCTGGCAGTTAATTTGCATATCTCCCTGATTAGCCAATGGGAAGGGTAGCAGTTGTACACCAATTACCATGTTTCTCTTTTATTAGAATGGATAACAACCTTGAGTGACACTCTATTACTATATAGATATTAATATGCATTTATATGTATATTCCTGTGAGCAAGTGCTTCAGCTAATAGAAAGTAAAACTGGATCCTCCCATGGACTTTATCATTTCCTGATAGCAAGTCCCAATTTCAGGCCAGTAATAAAGGGCAACCAACCAACAGTACTGCGCTGTGTGAAAATACCACCAGTACTGTCTAAATGCCTAAATTACAAGTGAGTGATGTAGGCCAATGAAAGAGTAAATCCAAATATGCAGAATCTAAAAAGAAGATTTCCCCTGAGGAAAAGGAAAGTCCAGGCAGATTTACCTAAAAAGCATAAGAATATATTTTCCTGATAAAAGGGCTTCATTCTAAAATGTTTTTTCTAAGTTATTTTCTGGAAATCGAGTAAAAATATTTAGTTGGATCTTAATATAGACACTATAGTTTCTTTGGCTAGTATTTCTGTAGTGTATATATATTTTCCCATACTTTTATTTTAAACCAATCTGTGTCTTTATCTCTAAAATATGTTACTTTTATTTAAGTAGCTTTCTTAAAGCAAGGTTGCCTATTTTTGTTCATTTTGACAAATGTTGCCTTTTAAAAGTGCTATACGCCATTTATATTTAATTCAATAATTAATGTAATTGGTATTAAATCTAGCATATGCTATTTTTGGTTTATTCTGTTTTCTTGCTCCTTGCTTGACTTGTGCAGCCTTATTTTCAAATTATTGAGTAGTGTAGTGTGATTTATTTTATCTCTATTACTAAATCAATACCAATAATACATTGTTTTTTGCTTGAAGTAGTCAAAAATTATCTTTAAAAGAGGCAAATATTGAGAAATATATATAAATATATAATATTTATTCCAATATTTACCATTTTCTGCATTCTTTATTCTTTACTTTTTTCATCCAATCTTCATCTGAATCATTTTCCTTCTCCTGGAAGAATTTTCTTTGACATTTATTGCAGTATAGGTTTGCTACTGATTAATTTTATTAATTTCATGTATGTTTCAGAAATTCATTATTTCACCTTTATTCTTGAAGGTTATTTTCTCTGGGAATAGGCTTCTGTATAAACAAATATTTGGAGTTTTGGTTGTTTTTATCCACTATCATGCTGTAAAAGTGTCACTCCATTGTTTTATTTTTACATAGTATCTGGTGAGAAGTCTGATGACATTCTAATCTTTGTCTTCTATGTAATAGGTTTTGTTTCTCTTTATCATTTGTTTTCAGAATCTGTTTATAATGTCTCTTTATGTGGTTTCTTTTATGTTCTGATTTTGGAGCACTTTCATTGTTTCAGTATTTTTTGTCTTCTCCCTTCCCCAATCATTCCTAATGAGAATTCAATGACATGATGTTAGGCAATTGTCCCACAAGTCACTGATGTCACGTTTATTTTTTAAGACATTTTTTTTCTCTGTGTTCTTCATTTTTGATAGTTTTTATTGCTGTCTCTTCAAGTTTGTTGATCTTTTCTTCTGCAACATAGAATTTGTTCTTGGTTTCATCCTATATAATAAAAAGCTAATATGCAAATCAACTCAGTGGCTGAACAACTGGTCACTATGATGTGCACTGACCACCAGGAGGCAGACGCTCAATGCAGAAGCTGCCCCCTGGTGGTCAGTGTGCTCCCACAGGGAGCATGGCGCTCAGCCAGCAGCCAGGCTCATGGCTGGCGAGTGCAGCAGTGGTGCTCTGTGATAGTCAGACATCCTCCAAGGTCTCCTGGACAGCAAGAGTGTGCAGGGCAGCCTGAGGGATCCCACCCTGAGTGCATGAATTTTGTGCACCGGGCCTCTAGTCCAATATACTTTTCTTCCAGATATAGTATTTTTCAGTCTCTAAAAGTTTATGTAGGCTTTTAAAAATATCTTTTATCTCTTTATATGATCATGTCTTTCCATATCTTCTTTGATCTGTGGTAAATACTTATAAATTTTGAATTATTGTCTTTATCTTTCATTCCAATATCTCTGTCATTTTTAAGTCTGTTTTTAATAATTGATTTTTGCTTGCTGTAGAATTATACTCTCTTGCCTCTTTGAATCCTATTTAGCTTTTTATTGGTTGACAGAGATTATGAATTTTGCATAGTTTTATGCCTGATTTTTTTAATAGTGTTAAAGTATGTTCTTGCATACAGTTAATTATTTGGAATCAGTTGGATTTTTCCAATACTTTTTTGTTTGGATATTTTATGTGGTCCAGAGCAGCCTTTAGTCTAGAACTGATTAAGTCTCAATACTAAGGTGAAAACAAATGGAGGACATATACCTGATGCTACTTGTATTTAATTTAGTCTCCTTCCTGGCTGGTGGAAGCACCAAATATGCCCATTCTCCTGTGAGTTCTAAAAAATTTTCAGCTTAGTGATTTCTGGTAGTTCTTTCCTCCATCCTTGGGTAGTTTGTTCTCATGCATATTCTGTTTACTGTAGCAGTCAAAGACTTAAGGAAACCCAATGAGAGGAACCTTGAGAGATCTTTTTGTGCAGCATCTACCTCCTCTGTATTTTGATATACCAACTTAGCTACCTCGGCCTTCCCAAACTCTGATTTTTCTCCTCAGTTCATCAAAGCTGCTGGCAACTGTTCTAGTCCCTCTTTCTTACATTAAAGCCTATAACCAGTACCAAGGTAGAAAACTTAGAAAATCTTTATGTTCATCTTTTTTTTTCTTATCTCAGAAATGACCATCCTATACACCTGCTGTCCAATATTTAAAATAGTTATTTTATATATTTCTTTATTATCAATTTATTAAAGGCAGAATGATAAGACATGATCTTTAGCATGGTTGAAAAGTCTCAAAAAATTATTGCTGTCAGTGAGAAATTATCAACAATAATTAATGTTATTTTTATACTTACTGGTGCTCTTTAAGAAATTTATTTAAAATTCTGAAGGAATGGGGAAAGGATATATGTCATTTTAAATAACTAACTTTTGAACTATTAATTACTTTTGGTGGTTGGTATTTCTAAGTGACATATAAAATAATTGAAAACATTGACCTTTTTAAAAAATTAGTCAGTGAATATCATGTGAAAGTTCTTACTAAGCTCCTCTCTTTCCCCAGATGTAGCTCTTGTAAACAGTTTGCAGGGGATCATAATCTTTACAATCTATTTACATATGTATATCCATATAAATGTACTGTTGTTATTTTACATATGTGAGTTCTATATATGCTGCTTGTATGGTTTTAAATGTAATTTTCAGTGCATTTCTTAGAGATATTTTGAAGTTCAAACACATAGTTTCAAGTTATTTTTCAGTTCTACATAATATTTTATACTAGAAACATATCATGGTTTATTTAAACCCACATATCAATGTTTAGGTAGCTTCTGGTTTTTATTATCACAAACAATGCACAATGAACACACAAATTTCTTTGCAACATGCTAATATTCCTATAAAACAAATGAAAAGAAATGGTATTACTTAAGGGTAAACACATATTTTATTTTTATAAGTAATGCATTTTCTCTCCAGCATATTAAACTGCCACAAGTTATATGTATACTAATTTTCTCACAATCTTTATATACTATTAATCTTTCAAATGTTTTCAATATCATAAAAATAGTTAAACACTGATGCATAATGATGATTGCTATAAAAGTTAAAATAGACTGATGTTTAAATATCTAGATCACAGAATAGTCAATTGTCTTTTTTCTTTAAAGCTGTGCTATTTATGACTTAAATATACCAATATCTAATTATTTTAATTATTTAATTGTTTAAAAACTATTTAACTCAGAGAAACGTATAAAGGAACATAAAAACCAGTTGCCATCTACGGATATTTGCAATGATGTAAATTGTGACTAGTCACTATTCCAATACATGTACTGTGATCAGATGTGCTGCTGAAACTGCTCTCAAGTTCAGCTTCCTCTATCACATAAGGCATAACCCAAAATAGGTCCAGAAAAATACATTTCATAATAAAAAATGGCTACAGACAGTACAATGGAACAATTTGGTTGCATTTAGTCCAGGACACTGGATACACTCAGGGAAGGAGTGCTTTTTGAGACAGATCTTAGAGAGGCAAGGAATACATTTTTAACAAAGGGCATGAACAGTGAGGGATGTGAAAGTTGACAGAGGTAAAGCTATTTTAAAATGGAGTAATTGCAGCCATTCCAGAGGAACTGTCTTGTATGTCTTACTCCTTGAACCTTTGGAATATTTGCACTGAGAAAAATAACCTTTGGTCTAGGTCAAACCACAGTATCTTACAAACAACTGTTTACAGAAATAATAGGAAAGCAGGCATCCTTACCAGGATAACTATTGGTTATGGAATATCTTTCTGAAGAAAGAATTAATAGCCAGCCATGTATAGCTAAAGAGTAACTCAGCTTGTTAGCACCAATAAAAAATGTTTTTCTTTTGTTTGTATAATTATTCCCTTCATTTTTTCATATAAGTTCCTTGTCCTCACCCTGTAATCAGGACAGTATTTGGGTATCTGCCTGAATCTGTGCTTCCCAAATTGAAATTCTTTTTTATCTCAAATAAACACTTGTTGCCTCTCCTTTGGCTTTTTATTTTTAATATAATAGAAAACATATTTCAAGTTTATGAGACACAAAGGCCAAGTATATAAAAATATGAGAAAAGATGATATATTTGAGAAATGAGGAGAAATGTCAATTTTTAAAGACATTGAATGTGTAAGAGAAAAGTTGCAAGTCTCTTCATTCTTTATTTCTAAAATCCCTCCTTAAAAATACACAATCCAGCATTACTTATGGATACCAAACAGAATTGTTTCCTAGTTGTTTTCCGAGTGAAACTCTGTCTTATACTTCCAACCAAGTTTGAACTCATGTGGGCTGGATCTGGATAATAACTTAAAATAATCCATTTAATTCCGTACCATATTGAACAGAGAGACAAATTAATCACAAAATAATAGATTGTTAAACATAAACCTACTTGGACATGTAATATTAATTATAACTTTATTTGTTTCTTGATATCTTTGGGTTAAAACATGGTTAAACTTTGAAGATGGTATTTTGCTGTGAGTTTCAGAATATAGGCCAGAGTAAAAATATTGCATTGTGGGGTTTTTCCACCAAAGATTTTAGGGAATATATATTTTTAAGGCACATAATATGCTCTTAGATACCAGAGGATATCCTGATGAACTTTTATGACACCTTTGTCTTTCATAACCTTCTTTCTGATCCAAATGAACTAAATAAAGGCAAAATATTCCAGGAGTAGCTGATAGAACACAGGGGATATCTGTAAAGCAAATAGCTTTTGAATAACCCTATAATATATCCCTTTAATCTTTTTCCCGGATTCTTCTTTATCTTTTATTCACTAATCTCATTATATCTAATTCTAACATTTATAACATGCTTCCTGAGCTGATTCTATTACTAAAATAAAGAAGTGATTCCTGAATTTGAACTATTTAGGCGCAGGGGTCCTCAAACTTTTTAAATAGGGGGCCAGTTCACTGTCCCTCAGACTGTTGGAGGGGCGGACTATAGTTTAAAAAAAAACAAAAAAACAAACTATGAACAAATTCCTATGCACACTACACATATCTTATTTTGAAGTAAATAAACAAAATGGGAACAAATACAATATTTGTATTTGCATGTGGCCTGCGGGCCTAGTTTGAGGACCCCTGATAGGAAACCCTATGGTTTATTCATATGTTTTCCTTGTTGGTTTTGTTTGTTTTGCCTTATAGCTTAAGCCTCAGGGTTTTCTTTAGGTTAAATGTCTTTCTTTATACTTCAATGTGTAATTGCTTTAGGACCCAACTTGAAATTTTGGGTGAAGATTTCCATTGTCCTAGGACAGTGATGGCGAACCTTTTGAGCTCAGCGTGTCAGCATTTTCAAAAACCCTAACTTAACTCTGGTGCCGTGTCACATATAGACATTTTTTGATATTTGCAACCATAGTAAAACAAAGAATTATATTTTTGATATTTATTTTATATATTTAAAAATGCCATTTAACAAAGAAAAATCAACCAAAAAAATGAGTTCACTTGTCACCTCTGACAGGCGTGTCATAGGCTTTGGTCAATTGCTGGATCCTCTATTCTGTTCCATTGGTCTATATGTCTGTTCTTGTGCCAGTACCAGGCAGTTTTGAGAACCGTGGCTTGGTAATATAGTTTGATGTCTGATATTGTGATCCCTCCAACCTTGTTCTTCTTTCTCAGGATTGCTGCAGCTATTTGGGGTCTTTTGCTATTCCAGATGAATTTTTGGAGAATTCGTTCTAGGTCTGTGAAATATGCCACTACTTTTTTTTAATTAATTAATTTTTTTTTAAAAATATGTCAGTAGTGGAATGATCCACCTTTTTTACTTGCAAAGTGTGAACATAAAGCTACTATATTTCTCTAGGATATTTACAAAGAGTTTTCCTCACCTTGAGAAGAAACTGAATAAAGTAAATGGCCACTGCCACTACTTTTTAAACGGGGATTGCATTGAATCTATAGATGGCTTTGGGTAGTATGGACATTTTAACAATGTTGATTCTACCAATCCATCAACAAGGGGTATTCTTCCATTTCTTTATGTCTTCCTCTATCTGATGTTGAAAAAAGAGCTAGAGGAAGACATAATTAAATGGATGGAGGTTTTTATCCATGCTAAGACACTTAGTAGAGAACTGAAGCAAACCAGTATTTCTGAACTATCCATGTAAACTCCTTGCAATAATTAATTTCACTAGCCAAGTAGCAATTTAATTTCATTTTTTCTCTAGTCTGTGTAGGCTCCTAGTTATGGCATGTCATCTGTTATTTTTTTTACTTCTAGTTCTATGTATTTTTAAGGAAATCGTGAAAAACTCCCCACCCTCTTCTTCTTGGCAAAGAGCTCAGAGCTACTTAGAACAAAAGAGCAAAGAAACTATACTTGGTGAATTTATAGACATGCACACACATGCTAAACCTTGACTTACAATGTGTTTATACTCATTTGTGAAAAAGGTGTGTCACCTGTGTCTGCAATTGTCACATGTAAGTTATTTATTTCTCCAGCCTTATTTGCCCATCTGACTTATTTGGTAATGGAAAAGCATGTTTTAAATGGCTTGGCTAGAAGTTTTATCTATTTTAAAGTGTTTATCCTTTTCTCAGGTGCAGCATCTGCTCTTGTTTTGTTATTGCTTATGTTGCCTGGGATTTTATCAGAAGGTATAAGACAGAAACTCCTGTGAGATAAGATGCATTTTAGTTTTGGATGTTAGATTGCGGTGCAACTCAGTATATAGATCAGATGCTAGCTATTGGCAAAAGGCCACTTATAAGGAAGGTAATATTTTATTATAGATTTTTAAATTTACAATAAAAGATGGCTTGATAAGAATATCAAGGATTTTTAGGACTAGGATTTTTAGGACTATTAATAGAATAAAATAAATGAGTATATCTATAAGAGGAACTTGTAGGTCCTCCCTTATTCATGTGGACTTTAAAGAGCAGCAGCATATACTACCCCAAAATATGCACTTTGGTATAGTTACCTCAAAAAAAAAGCAGTGCAGGGAGAGTCTTTTTCTGAACTCTTCTTATTTGCCTAAAGACATCCTCAGAAAATGACTAATTTGTCATAGATCCCCTCCCTGGAAGTTTTTTCAATAAAGGAAGATTAAATCAGGAGAGGAAACCAGAAGTCTACACTACACTTAGACAAACTGTTATGGGGAATGAGTGTGCTATATTACTTATCTTATTCTGACTTGCCATAGAATAGAACTAAAATGAGAATGTACTAATCAAGTAAACATGTAAAAGAATTTATAGCATTGGCCTATGTGGCTCAGTTGGTTGAGCATCTCTCCAAGCACTGAGAGGTAGCCTGTTCCAATCCCAGTCAGAGCACATGTCAGTGTTGTTTCTGCTAACCAGTGCTTGTCTCATGAGTTTGACTTTTGTTGCAGCAGGCAGCTGAACCTGGTTCAGTCACAATACTTTTTCACAAGCTATCAGACTTCCCATTTATTGCTCTACTAGGGGCCCAGTGCACGAATTCGTGCACATTGAAAGGAACTGTGGGCTGAGAGACTTTGATGGGCACAGGGGTGGGTCTCGGCCCATCCTCCACACCCCTGCCTGACCCCTAACCAATCATCTCCCATTACAGAAATCTCAGTGAACTCAGAAAAGTAGAGGGAAAATTATTTTCCTCCCCTATAACTCTACACTTAAGAATTCAGTTATATTGTATGTTGTTAGTGTGTTCTGAAACCTAAAGGTGAAACTTAATCTGATTAGACTTTGCTCTTTCGTTCCTAGTATCAGGAATTGGGATTATTAAGCCATATTCTCCTTTCAATTTAAACGAAATCGTTTACATGTTTGGAAACCAATCCATGAAGGATTTCCAAAAGTGGATGAAGATATGGGTTTCAGTCAGTGAGGAAGAGGTATTTTGTGGTACAAAGGCTTTCTGGAAATATCCTAAGTTTTCTTATTGTATGTGCATTACAGGGCAGGAGACAACCTGGTCTCATTTCTGAAAGACATGTTCAGCACAGAGCTCCTGGTAGGGAGCCTGGTTGGCTGATTACTCCAAGTCTTCCCACTTTTACAACCACAGTTGCCATGGTTGCCTAAGGACCTACATAAACCCTTGCGGCAAGAAGGCACTGCTCTTCCCCAGAGACAAGGCATTTGATTCTTGGCTTCTGCTGGCAGAAGACACAGAGTTAGGAGGTAGGAATGAGCAGCTTGTTTGTATAAAACTATACCTTACTCAGCAATTTGTTAACCAAATTTAACAAACCAAACTAAACCAACTAAAAGCTCTGCTTTGAATACATGAAATGTAAATACTGCTTTGGTTGGAATGTGAACTGTCATTTAGTCATGCCAGCATCCTGCAGTCAGAGCAGCTTAAAAACCGATTTTTTTTGCCCACTCTGGATTCCATTCAGTGCCTTTTTAGTCCAAAATGAATGGTCTACAAGATCAGTACTCATTGCTAGTATGTCTCAACATTGTATGGCTTATTTTATATATGATTCAAGACTTCCTGATGAGAATACACTTACATAAGCACAATTGTACTATTATTATAAAATATCATCTTCAAAATCTACCCTTTCAAAACAATTCCGTAAGCACCTTTTTAACCCACAATAAAATATGCCTAATATTTACCAAACTGTTTCTGTGTCTATATGAGAGTTTATGTCATTAACACAGCTAAACTATTTCATTTTTTTTTCTGACTTGTTAGAACTTGGAACTTCTCCAAACATCATTGTTTGTATTTTTTAAATGTTTTTAATTATGAGCATTTTAATAAGGAGCCTGAAGTCTTTCAAGTTGGTTTCCCCACCTATATAAAAAATGCCATGGGTATGGAAAATAATTTATTGCCAACACAGTCATCATTCAGGTTAGAAATATTTATATTTTGATTCCATATTGCAGTGCTTTATTTCTCTGTTGAATGTAGACAAAAGTGTAGTAGTGCTATGTTAATTTTTTAAAAATCACTCTGGTGAATTAATACTAAAGGCACATTTTTGTAAGATTACAGAATAGGAAGATCAATTTTTTAAAGAAGAAAGTAGTGAATATTAAATATATGAAGTGTTTACTAATCTGTAAAAACTCATACTTTGGATAAATTATGAAATTATCTGACATTTTACATGCAAAAAGAGCACAGGACTATAGATAGGGAAAGGGAAAAGGAAAGGTATTAAAAAAGGAAACTATTAGTTTAAATACTGTGTTTACTTTCATTTTCTAAACTATTGTAAGGAAAGGTTTTAAAATTATGGACTTGTATGTTTTGCAACACTTACTTTAGATTCATCCAAAGAATTTATGCAGCCCAACATCATCTTTGAATGAATTATATCAGTTAGTGTAAAGGGAATTTCATTAATTAGGTACAAAATACCATAACACATCATTATAACATTGTAGTTTTCTGTAGACAATATTGGCTTTATAAGTTTACTCCATGTTGCTTGAGACATTATAGGTTGTGGTGATCATTTCAGATATACACTCACCTTATATGACTCAAAGCACTTCCTATTTTGTAATAGAATTCATATTTCAAACCTTCACCAAAAATGAGACTTGGGGCATGCATTACAAGCCACTTTTTTCTACTTTTGAAAATAATTTCTCATTGCTGTAATTAATGGCTGTATTGCTTTGCCAGAACTGCTATAAAAATTACCACAGACTGAGTGGCTTCAAAAATAGAATTTATTTTCTCACAGTTCTGGAGGCTAGAAGTTTAAGATCAAGGTATCAGCAGGGTTGAGAAACCCTTGTGAGGTGTCCCTCTTTGGCTTATAGATGGTAGCCATCTCCTTGTATATTCATATGGTCTTCGCTCTTTTCGTGTCTGGGTCCTAATCTCCTCTTCGTATAAGGGCACCCCGTCATGTTGTTTTAAAATCCACCCCAAATGACATCATTTAACCTTAATTACCCTGTTCAAAACCTTATCTCCAATACAGTCACATTCTGAGGTACTGGGATTAGGATTTTGCGCTTTGGGGTACATGATTCAGCCTGTAACAATGAATAAAATATAACATGCTTGAGAATCAACGAATTAACTAATCTTTGTGAATTTTATCACCTAAGTTTTCTAAACATAGCACCGTGAGTTTCTATGATAATGGAGTCCTCATTTGTGGGAGTTTGTGTGTGTGTCTGTTTGTCCATCTGTTTTCTTAGTCTAAGGCAGAATGCTTTAATAAAAAAAAAAAGTGGACACAACAGTGATTATATGTATCTTGTTGATACTTTTTAAAGACTTATAGAGAAAGTTGAAGAGTTAGCTCTGAATATATCCTAACCTTTTCCATGCTGGGCTTTCATTGCAATTAAAATAACTTAAGAGCCACCAGAGTGTGAAGAGAGTATGAACAGGCAGTGTAAAATGAACAGCAGGTAGGGGCTCAACCGATGTTTTTGTCTGAATGTCAGACATACTCTCGTAAAGTGAAAATCAATATTACAGTAGTTACCACTTACAACTTAAGGGAACAAAGACCCAGATAAGACAAACATTTTGTTACTGTAATTAAAAACAGAATAAAAACCAGAATCTGCATGGCCACTGTAGCTCATTGTTTAGCATTGACCCATGAACCAGGAGGTCACGGTTCAATTCCTGGTCAGGGCACATGCCTGGGTCGTGGGCTTGATCCCAAGTAGGGAGAGTATAAGAGGCAGCCAATTGATGATTCTTTCTAATCACTGATGTTTCTCTCTCTCTTTCCCTCTCCCTTCCTCTCTGAAATCAATAAAAATACATATTTTTTTAAATCAAGGGGGAAAAATATCTCAGGTGAGGATTAGAAACAAAGAAAGTGGTTATTTTAGTTAAAAAACAGAATCTAAGTATCAGGACAACTATTTCTCTTTGTCTTACCTTATGTTCTCTTTATTGAATAACTCCAAGTTCTTCATTTTTCATTTCTTTAATGATTTGATTCCTTAGTAATAAAAAAATCTTTGTGCAGTGAACATTATTTTATTCTTCACCTCACATCAGACCTATCTTTGGCTTGAAGATATTTCCCCTCCCCACCTGGCAGGAGTAAGTGGTGTTCTGTCAATGTAGGGGCCCTCTCATTGCTCCTAAAGAGATTGGCACATTACCCAGGATATTTTATCAAAAGATTCTTGAAAGAATTGACATTGATACTAGGATATAGAGGTGTCCTTCTTTCAGAGATTATGGCCCTTGAGTAGTTTGTGGGCCTTGGGACTATAGAAGAAGAATTCTGATGGAAAAAAAAAATAAAGAAAGCTAAAATAACTGGAGATAAATAAGAAAATAGGATGAGTGATAGAGATGATGATGGAGATTAGAGAGAGACAGAGATAGAGTTAGAGATAGAGGTAGAGGTAGAGGTAGGGAGAGGGTGCGTGATAGAGGTAAATATTGGAGTTGAGGGAGAGGCAGAGCTAAAAAGATAGGAGAGAGAGAGAAAAGAAATAATAGAAGAAGAAGAAGAAGAAGAAGAAGAAGAAGAAGAAGAAGAAGAATAAGAAGAAGAAGAAGAAATAATAATAAATACCTGGTTATGCTATTTGAGCCAGCAGAGAATAAACAATATGCCACTTCTGTAGTTTTTAGTCAGTAACCTGATGAATTTATTTTTATTTATCTTAAGGTAGAGTTTGAGTTAGATTTTTTTGCCACTTGAACAAGAAAAAACAATTATCATACTACTGAGAAAACTTCTGCTCTGGAAAAAGAAAATGAAGTGGCCACTTTTTAAACATAAGCCTATCCTATATAATAAAAGAGAAAGATGGTAATTGGCGTACGACTGCTACCCTTTTCATTGGCTAATCAGTGAGATATGCAAATTAGTCAACAGCCAAGATGGCAGCTAACTTGCATATGTCAGCCCCAAGCCTCAGACTGAAGCTTTAGGCTGGGGCCTGGGCGGAGCCATCCAGCGATCATTGATGGCGGCAGCAGCAGGGAACCAGGCGGAGCCAGCCAGCTATGCTTGATGGCGGCAGTGGCAGGGAGCTGGGTGCTCCGGCCCAAGCCTAAAGCCTCCGCCAGAGGCTTTAGGCTTGGGCCGGTCCAGCCAGCCAGGGATCCTTGATGGCAGTTGCAGCGGGGAACCGGGCGGAGCCAGCCAGAGATTGGTGGCAGGGAGCTGGGGGTGCCCCAGTCCAGGCCTAAAGCCTTGGCCAGAGGCTTTAGGCTTGGGCCAGGGAGGAGCCAGCCAGCAATTGTTGATGGCAGCTGCTATTAGTTTCAGCTGCTCACTCCATTTGCTCCGGGACACGACCTGGGACGCGTCTGCCTATATCGCCGCCATCTTCTTTTTCAAGTTGTCATTTTTTCATGGTTAAGGGACTAGAGTCCATGTTGATGAAAACACCTTGGTGGCTGCCATGACTGGCAGGGGCTGCAACAGTGCGGTGATGGGGCTGCGGCCTTCCCCTGCTCAGCCTGGTTGACTCCCACAAAGGGAGGCCAGACTGTGGCTTAGGCCCACTCCCCAAGGGGAGCAGGGAGCAGGTAGTAGGACATCCCGTAGGGCTCCCAGTATGTGATGGGGGCAAGCTGGGCTGAGGGACCCCCCCCCCTCCCCGCCAGTGCACAAATTTTTGTGCACCGGGCCTCTAGTTTCTAAATAAAATACTACCGTGAATTGAAAGACTTTGGAATGCAAAGTCTGATTGACTTCTTTCTTTAGGTGTGATAAGCAATTTTAGCCACACACTGTAAGGTCAGGGGTCAGGTTCTTGCATCTCCCAACTCTGAATCCTGATTCTTGAATGGAAAAATAGTTCTACAGGGCAAGGAAGGGTGATAACTTATGAGTATATTTAGGATTGTGTCACTGAAAAGATTAGCTACATAGACATAATAAGTGTTTCTTTAAATATATAGTTAGAGAACTTTCCATTTACCAATTAACTAATTTCTTTGAGTATTATGATTTAAAGTCTGTCTTTATTAGAATTATTATGGAAAACAACTTCAATCAACACAATACTTTCTTAGGATAGAAAAAGTCTTAGGCTTACTTCTCTAATATATTGCAGTTTTAAAACACATTAAATGATATCACAGCCTTTTTGGTCTTGTTCCTTCAGTGATGTGATATAGAAATATGGAGGGATCGAACAGACATGCATCTGGGAAGCTCAGTTTCACATCTGATATATTTACCCCATTTTCTCCATATCCCACCTCACACAAAATTTCAGAACTAGTAGGTATTGTATATGTGGTATAAAAGTTGCTACAGGTTCCTATAAATCCACATTTATAGGCTTATTCTCATGGTATAAATCAAGTATAGCAGAAGATGGGGGTTAAGCTTTAGGGCCATGGTTCATTTTGGATATTTGAAACAACATCCATCTCATGGTCAAGAATAAACCACATTTTGAGGGCAAGATCCCATGGCCAATGTTTTCCATAGTGAGGAAATCTGCCAGGGATTAAATTGTGACTTATCAAAGAGTATTTTCTCCCCCTGCTAAGGGAAGCCACATACCGGATTTCATTTCCACAAAATGAATTGGTTCTTGATAAATTTATTTTAGCTACAGGTTCAAAATTTCTTCTTTCTGCATTTATTATATTTACCCCAGCAAGTCGAGTTCATTTTTCATGGTTCCCCTATGATCTTCCTATTCTAACTCCAGTTTTATAAAAGTATATTTAGTAGCTTTCTTGTCTGATCCAGGAGGTCCTATCGGAAGTGTACAAAACATAAACTGTTGAACCTAAATCAAGATAAACTTATCTTAAATAGGTCATTTTATTTTAGTTGTGGTAAATCCTATTCAGTATTATTTTTAAACAATATTCAGGAAATACTTTTGAGCATATGAAATATATTAGCAATGGTACTCAAAACTGAAAATTTAAAATGTGTAAATGTTTATGTGTGTAAAAGTGTGTATTCTATTTTTGGAAAATGTAGAGTAACATAACATATGTCAGCTATTTAGTTAGTGTATGATTATCTCAATTCTGAACTCAAATGGTGCCCACATCAGTAGATAGCTTCACAAACCATGTAAGTATAATTATCCTGAGTATGTGAAGTGACAGAATTTGACATGCAAGGAATGTGTATAGACATAACCAACCAGCATTCATAGGAAAAAAATAACTAAAATTTCTTCCTCTTTGTATTTTTGAGAATTAAGGGCAAAGTGTTTATTTTTTCCTTGGTTGATGTCCCATATTCTTTGAAGAAAATTCAAGGTCAGGTGAAAAAAATGCTGAAAAAATAAAGAACACCCATAGTGGCCCTAACTGGTTTGGCTCAGTGGATAGAGTGTCAGCCTGCAGGCTCAAGGGTCCCAGGTTAGATTTCAGTCAAGGGCATGTACCTTGGTTGTGGGCACATCCCCGGTAGGGAGTGTGCAGGAGGCAGCTGATCGATGTTTCTAACTCTCTATCCCTCTCCGTTTCTCTCTGTAAAAAATCAATAAAATATATATATATATATTTAAAAAAATAATACCCAACGTGCCAAAAGATGTATTTATTGACAAAGGTCACAGCCACCTTTTATTTATTTTTTAAATATACTTTATTGAGTTTTTACAGAGAAGAAGGGAGAGAGATAGAGAGTTGGAAACATCGATGAGAGAGAAACATCGATCAGCGGCCTCCTGCACATCTCCTACTGGGGATGTGCCCGCAACCCAGGCACATGCCCTTGACTGGAATCAAACCTGGGACCTTTCAGTCTGCAGGCCGATGTTCTATCCACTGAGCCAAACCGGTTTTGGAAACACAGCCACCTTTTAAACAGAAGACTGTTATTAGATAAAAGACTATCTGGAATTTTTTAAAATGAGGAATTCAAATTCTGGTTGGCTTCTTTTTGAGGTGAGATAAGCACATTTCTGTCATGTGGCTTAAAATCTTGCCTTTATAAGGAATGATGACTTTTACTGTAAATACTATAATAATGGCACACATTTTCTTAGTGATTATTAAACAACTAAGAGACCAAGATTTTCCACTTAAAATGTAAGCTGAATCTTAGCATATTTGCTTAACAAAAAATCATGCAATCAACAAAAATGATTTTTATTCCTTTACATTACTCCCTAAGTATGCACTTACCCTAAGAACTGTTTTGCCTGATGATAAGTAACAGTTACACTTACTTTGATACTGTCCAATACATTGCTTTGCCTAATTTGCATCTATCTACTAAATGGTTTAATTAACTTTGCATTGTGCTTACTGGCTAGTTTTAATTAGTGGTTAAATCAGTTCAGTTAGTGAAAAATGGAGGTTTTTACATGAATGCAAATCACGAGTTCTCAGGGCTCAATTCAAAAATGGGTTCCATGCCACTGGTGTTGGATTTCTTTAGGCTTTGCTTTAAAATGATTTCTATAGCTATGGTTTCCTCCTCAATAGATTATGAATATTTATGATTCACTAGGTGGTCTGAGTTATGTAGTGAGGAAGGATGTACCTCCAGGGTAAAGGTAAACACTACCCAGGGAGGTGTCCTTTATTCTACAGTAGAAGACACTTGTCACATGCGAATGTCAGGAATGGCTTTGCAGTTATGGCTGCAGTTGTGTTTTCCTCGGTAAACTGACCTGGGGCCACCACAAGATAGAGGTGCCATTACTTTTTCAAGAGATGGTTGGATGGTTAGATGGTGACTCAACAAAAAACATAACCCTGATATGGTTCCTTGGTAAGTTAATGTTCAAGAGGGAGGAAAATGAGATGATTCCAGTTTTAAATCTCTGTTTTACTTCTAAAATCAGTAAATTCTTCATCCATTGGTTTGGCTTCTATATTTAAAAAATAGTCACCCACACAATTGTGCTTTTTAAAAAATATCTCATCAACCAACTATTTCTAATTTATAAAGACAATAATTTTTACAAGCCCTAAACCCTCTGATTCATTTTGATGGTGCTCTGTTTTTATTTATTTTTTAAAATATTTATTGATGAGAGTATTACAGATGTCCCCTTTTCTTCCTTCCATTGGCCCCCTCAACCCAGATCTCACCCTTCCCCAGGCCTTCACCACTCTATTTTCTGTGTCCATAGGTAATGCATATATGCATATAAGGCCTTTGGTTAATCTCTCCTCACCGCCCGCTACCCTCATATCTCTGAGGTTTGTCCCATGTTTCCATGCCTCTTGTTCTATTTTATTCATCAGTTTATTTTGTTCATTAGATTCCTTGTTCATTTATTTTGATTTTTTGATTCAATTGTTTATAGATATGGATTGCCATTTTATTGTTCATATTTTTTATCTTTTTCCTCTTCTTCTCTTCTTCCTCTCCTCCTCCTCTTAAAGAATACTCTTCAATATTTCATGTAATACTGATTTCTTGGTGATGAACTCCTTGAGCTTTTTCTTGTCTGTGAAGCTCTTTATTTTACTTTCCTTTACAAATGATAACTTTGCTGGGTAGAATAATCTTAGTTGTAGGTCCTTGCTATTCATCACTTTGAATATTTCCTGCCACTCCCTTCTGGACTGCAAAGTTTCTGTTGAGCAATTAACAGACAGCTATATGGATACTCCCTTGTAGGTAACTAACTGCTTTTCTCTTACTGCTTGTAAGATTTTCTCTTTGCCTTTAACCCTTGGCATTTTAATTATAATGTGTCTTGGTGTGGTCCTCTTGTTTGAGACTCTCTGGGCTTCATGGACTTGTATGTCTATTTCTTTCAACAGGTAGGGGAAGTTTTCTATCATTATTTCAATATCTTGTTCTCTCTCTTCTCCTTCTGGCACCTCCATAATGTGAATGTTAGGATTTTGTCTGGCATTGGAGAAGGACCTTGGGGCCACTTTCTCCCATACTGGGTACTTGCAGGGGTCATTGTTCCTGTGCTGGTATCCCTCCCCACCCCCCTTGGCAGAGCTAACTGGCAGCCATATCTGAGTTTCCATTAGCCTGGCTCCCACTATTCACTCCACTCTGTTGATTCCTTGAGACACCTATCCATCCAACTTGCAGCCCCCTCCAAGCTGTTTGCAGTGGTTTTTGCATATGAATGTACTGTCCTAGTTTAGGCTTCAGACTTTTCTAAAATCTCTTAAACAAGCAGAAGCTTGCATCAGTGTTCTTCATATCAATCAATAAGAGGTTCAAGACCCAGCACAAACACCAGCCTGACTTTTTTCACAGCTGGACCTCATGTGGGCACCTCCAAGCCAATAAAAAAAATAAATAGCAGATATCTGCAGACTGCTCAGTAGCTCCTGCAGGATGGCCCAGGCAGTGGCTGTCTTTGCACCTCCTGGGTGGCCCCAGAGCCAGTGCCATACCAGATTCAGATCATAGCAGATTACAACTCTACACATCCACAAGCAACACACCCAAGGGGCAGACTCAGTGAGCACCAAAGCCCCACTAAAGCAAGTCGTGCTCCATAGGGGTGTCTCCTGCACAGCAGTTCTTCCACTGTAGTTTCAGCTGGTCCTCACAATTACTGGTAATTGGCCAGGAGGTCACCTCCTCCCACACCAACAGCAATCAAGTCTCAACTACAACAATACTGTGCACACAGTTCACACAGGACGGCACCTATAGGGCACAGCTCAGGTGACTGGGGAGGCTTGAGCCACTAGATCTTACAGGACACCTACTGTACAAGGCCATTCTACCAATTCCAAGAGACACAGAAGTTCTACCTAATATATAGAAACAAACACAGGGAAGCAGACAAAATTCAGATATAAAGAAACATGTCAGAAATGAAAGAACAGAAGAAATCTCCAGGAAGAAAAATAAATGAAATGGAAGCAAGCAAACTACTGAATACGGAGTTCAAAACAATGGTTATAAAGTTGCTCAGGGACCTTAATGAGAGCTTCAAGGGACTTAGTGAGACTTCTGAGGATCTTAGTGAGAATTTCAAAGACATGAAAAAGGACCAGTCAGAAATTAAGTATACACTAACTGAAATAAAAAATAATTTACAGGGATTCAACAGTAGAGCAAAGGATTTGAGAATCAAATCAACAATTTGGAATTTGAGGAAGCAAAAAAACATTTCATCAGAAGAGAATAAATAAAAAAATTAAAAAAATATGACAACAGCCCTAACCGGTTTGGCTCAGTGGATAGAGTGTCGGCCTGCAGACTGAAGGGTCCCAGGTTCAATTCCAGTCAAGGGCATGTACCTTGGTTTCAGGCACATCCTCAGTGGGGAGTGTGCAGGAAGCAGCTGAATTGATATTTCTCTCTCATCGATGTTTCTAAATCTCTATCCCTCTCCCTTCTCTGTAAAAAAATCAATAAAATATATTTTAAACAAATATGATGGTAGTGTAAAGAGCCTCTGGACCAACTTCAACAGTGCTCTACTTTTTAAAAACGTTCCTGGAGAAAGAAAACCATTAGAAAATAAAGCCTTTATTTGACATGAAATTGAAGACATAGCCATATATATAGCTAATATGCAAAGTGTCCCCTCGGGAGTTTGAATAGGAGACTGGGAGTTCAATCACTCGCTATGACGTGCACTAACCACCAGGGGATGGCGCGGAACAAAGGAAGGGAAGGAAGGCCCAGGTCAGCAGCTGGAAGGCCCTAATTGGCTCTGATCGCCAGCTAGGCCTAGGGACCCTACCCATGAACGAATTACATGCACCATGCCTCTAGTATAGTATAATCAAAAGAAAACAAAAAGCAGACTCAGTATGTTGACAACTTAAATATTGTTTACTAAAAATGTTAACACTGAAATTCTAAAACCTATCGTTTCCTCAAGTGTTAATGTTAGAGCTTTCATTGTGGTTTTTCAAATCATTTGTACACTGTTTAAAAGATATTTCAGTAGCAATGTCTTGCTTGGTAATCTCTACTTGAAGCTTCTTCTAGCCTCTGACTGTCAGTAGGAAAACAAGAAGAGTAGGGCTTCCTTATAAATCCCACATAGGGAGAAGGCAGCCCAAGAAAATGTCATTTATTTATTTGAACAAAACCCTTTTGTATGCTATTTATGTTCATGTATTTTACAATGTAAGTGAAGAAATGCGGCATTACATAGTACATTTGGGTTATTTGCTTCTTAATTAAAGAAAAATTTCAGAAAAATTAAGTTATCTTAGGTACATGGTCAAGGTTGGCATTCATTGTGGTATGGAACAAGTGGGACCTAGAGACTAGGGCAGGAATAAATTTCAGTAATATTCCTTACAATGCTTATTTATGGTTCTGGTTGTAAGCCTAGGAAGCCTTGCAAACCATTTTCCTATACACAGCGACCAGAGATAAAGTGAAATATTTTTTGCCAGGGAGAAAGTTGCACATCAATACTTGTAATGCATAGGAATTATGTTCAGTAATGGATTATAATAAAAATAAAAGCAAAAATGCTTACTGTTGCCATGCCTCACTTGATAGCTAGTTTACTTTTCAAAATCAAATTATGAAGTTATTTTTATGCATACATATGCATAAAGATATATATTTTTATATATGCTTTTCCAATTAAGTTTTGATTTAAATTTTCATAAGTGAACAGAGAAAAAATATATCAAAATAGTAGCAAGCTATTATTTTTATTTTTTAACCTCACCTGAAGATATGTTTTTATTGATTTTTAGAGAAAGAGTAAATGAGAGAAAGAGAGACTCATGTGAGAGAGAAGCCTTGGCTTACTCTTGTACACACTCCAAACAGGAATCAAATCTGCAGTCTAGGTTTGTACCCCAACTGGTAATTGAACCCACAAACTTGCAGTGTATGAAATGATGCTCCAACCAACTGAGCCACCTGACCAGGGCTAAATTATTAATCTGAGAACATACTCTGTAAGTTTCCAATGTTTTAAAATTTATTTAGACATAATTTATGGTCCAGCCTTAATGAATGTTATATGTACAATTATGCTTTGTACAAGTTGCTAGATATGCTGTTCTGTAAGTGTTAATTAAATTAAGGTGATTCGCCAAACCAGTTTGACTCAGTGTATAGAGCGTTGGCCTGCAGACTGAAGGGTCCCAGGTTCGATTCCGGTCAAGGGCATGTACCTTGGTTGCGGGCACATCCCCAGTAGGAGGTGTGCAGGAGGCAGCTGGTCGATGTTTCTCTCTCATAGATGTTTCTAGCTCTCTATCCCTCCCCCTTCTTCTCTGTAAAAAATCAATAAGATATAGTTAAAAAAAATAAAATAAATTAATTAAGGTGACTCAAGTTTTGTTCAAATCTACTTTATTGATTTTGATTTTATTTCTAATTATCTATTAATCCCTGGGATATGATGTTACAAACACCAACTATGATGGTGTACTTGTCCATTTATTTCTTTTGATTTATCAGTTTTTACTTTATTTGAACTTGCTGCCAGATATGTTCCTGAAAAAAAGTCCTTTCTCAGGATGTGATTTCCAAATATATTCTCTTATCGTGTGAGTTGTCTTTTCACTTTTGTGGTAGTATTATTTGAAGCACCAATGTTTTTAATTTGGATGAAGTCCCACTTATCTAGTTTTTCTTTTGCCATGTTTTGGGTGCCATCTCTAAGAAATCATAATCTGATGTAATGCAGATTTAGTGATTCATTGAAAATACTATTCTTTATTTTTTAATAAAGCTTTATTGTTGAAAGTATTACATATGTCCCTTTTCTCCCCCATTGCCCTCTCCCCCTTTTCCTCCCTCCCAAGTCTTCACCACCCACTGTCTATGTCCGTGGTTACACATATAAGCTTATAAGTTCAGTGGTTGGCTTCTCCCCCCACCCCCACCCCCCTCCTCTGCCTTCCCTCTGAGGTTTGACAGCCTGTTCGATGTTTCTATGTCTCTGGGTCTACTTTTGTTCATCAGTTATGTTGGTCATTAGATTCTGCATATAAGTGAGATCATGTAATACTTATTTTTCTCTGACTGGCTAATTTTGGTTAACATCATGCTCTCCAGTTCCAACCATGCTGTTGCGAGTGGTAAGAGTTATTTCTTTTTTATAGCAGCATAGTATTCCATTGTATAGATGTACCATAGTATTTTAATCCACTCATCTGCTGATGGGCACTTAGGCTGTTTCCAAATCTTAGCTATTGTAAATTACACTGCTATGAACATAGGAGTGTATATACTGGTATTCTTTCAGATTGGTGTTTCTGAGTTCTTAGAATATATTCCTAGAAGTGGGATCACTGGGTCAAATGGCAGTTCCATTTTTAATTTTTTGAGGAAACTCCAAACCTTTTTCCACAGAGGCTGCACCAGTCTGCATTCTCACAAGCAGTGCACATCCTCATCAACGCTTGTCATTTGTTGATTTGTTGATGAGCCATTCTTAAAGGTGTGAGGTGGTACCTCATTGTCATTTTGACTTGCATCTCTTGGATGATCAGTAACTGTGAGCACTTCTTCATATGCCTTTTGGCCTTCCATTTTGGAGAAGTATCTATTGAGGTCCTTTGCACATTTTTTAAATTGGATTGTTTATCTTTCTTTTGTTAAGTTGTATGACTTCCCTGTAGATTTTGGAGGTTAACTCCTTATCAGATGCATCATTGGCAAATATGTTCTCCCATGGGGTGGGCACTCTTCTTATTTTATTGATGGCTTCTTTTGCTGTGCAGCAGCTTTTAATTTTGATGTAGCCCCACTTGTTTATGTTCTCTTTAATCCATTGTCCTAGGAGATGTATCCATAAATATGTCACTATGTGAGATGTCTGAGACTTTGCTGCCAATGGTTTCTTCGAGGATTTTTATGGTTTCACATCTTACATTTAAGTTTTTTTATTATCCATTTTGAGTTTATTTTGTGTATAGTATAAGTTGGTGGTCTAATTTCATTTTTTTCTATGTATTTGTCCAATTTTCCCAACACCATTTATTGAAGAGATGGTCTTGTATGCTCTTTCCTCCTTTATCAAATATTAAATGAGCATAATGATTTGGGGTAATTTCTGGGTTCTCCGTTTTGTTCCATTGGTCTATATGCCTGTTCTTATGCCAGTACCAGGTTATTTTGAATACAGTGGCTTCATAGTACAACTTAAAATCTTCTATTGTTATTCCTCCAACTTTGTTTTTCTTTCTCAAGATTGCTGCAGGTATTCTGCATCTTTTTTGATTCCACACAATTTTTTTTTTGGGGGGGGGACACAATACAAAAGATCAATAAAACCAAGAGCTGATTATTTGAAAGATAAACAAACTCAATAAACCTCTTGCTAGACTCACCAATAAACGAAGAGAGAGGACCCAAATAAACAAAATTAGAAATGAAAGAGGTAAAGTAACAACTAACCCCAGAGGTACAAAGGATCATAAAAAATACTATGAACAACTCTACTCCAATAAACTCAACAACCTTGACCAAATGGACATATTCCTAGAAAAAATACAATCTTCTAAAACTCACTCAGCAAGAATCAGAAAACCTGAATAGACTTATAACTATTGATGAAATCAAAGAAGTAATAAAACAAAACATAACATAACAAACAAACAAAAGAAGACCTCCCAGAAAACAGAAGCCCTGGACTGGACAGCTTCACAGGGGAGTTTTACCAAACATTCAAAGAAGAACTAACACCTATCCTTCTCAAACTATTCCAAAAAATTCAGAAAGAAGAAATACTTCCAAGCTCTTTCTATGAGGCCAGCATTACCCTAATATTCAAAACCAGATAAAGACACCACAAAGAAAGAGAACTACAGGCCAATATCCCTGATGAACATAGATGCTAAAATCCTCAACAAAATTCTAGCAAATCGAATCCTGCATTACGTTAGAAAAATCATACACCATGACCAAATGGGATTTATTCTATGACCAAGTGGGATTTATTCCGGGGATGCAAGGTTGGTACAATAGCCACAAATCAATAAATGTGATATATCACATAAACAAACTGAGAGACAAAAATCAGATAATCATATCAATTGATGCAGAAAAAGCATTTGACAAAATCCAACACCCTTTCTTGATAAAAACTCTCAACAAAGTGGGAATAAAGGGATCATACCTCAACATAATGAAAGCCCTAAATGACAAACCTACAGCCAACGTCATACTCACTGAACAAAAGCTAAAACCATTTCCCATAAGAACAGGAACAAGATAGGGATGCCCACTTTTACCACTCCTGTTCAACATATTACTAGAAGTGCTGGCCATTGTGATCAGACAAGAAGAAGAAATAAAAGGCATCTGAATTGGAAAGGAGGAAGTAAAACTGTCTCTACTCACAGATGACATGATAATGTACATAGACTCTAAAGACTCCATAAGAAAACTACTAGATTTAATAAATTAATTTGGCAAGGGAGCAGGATATAAAATTAATATCCAGAACTCTATGGAATTTTATACACCAATAATGAACTCTCAGAAAGGGAAACCAAACAAATAAACAATCCCATTTACCATTGCAACAAAAAAATTAGATACTTGGGAATAAACTTACCCAAGGAGGTAAAAGACCTATATTTGGAAAATGACAAGACATTTGAAAAAAGAGATAGAGGGAGATATATGTAAGTGAAAGAACATACCATACTCATGGATTGGTAGAATCAACATTGTTAAAATGTCCATCCTTCCTAATGCAATCTACAGATTCAATGCAATCCCTATTAAAATACTAACAGCATATTTCACAGAGCTAGAAAAAACTATTCTTTTCCCCCATTTAATTGTATTATCACCTTGTTGAAAATCAGTTAATCATAATGTGAGGTTTATTACCGGATTCTTAATTATATTTCATTTATCTACATGTCTATCCTTAAGCTAATACTACACTGACTTGCTTAATGTAACTATGTAAAACACTTCAAAATCAGGACATATAAATTTTTCAACTTGCTTTTTCTATTTAAAGATTGTTTGGCTGTTTTGGATCCCTTGAATTTTCATATGAATTTTAGAATCAAGTAGTCAATTTCTGCAAAGAAAGAATAAAAAAGCCATCTGTGATTTTAATAATGATTGGATTGGATCTGTAGGTCAATTTTGGAAGAATTGCCATCTTAGTAATATCCCATGGTTAAATCTTTCATAAGTTGTTATACAAGTATAATATCAAGACTAGGAAATTGATAGTAAAAACACATATGTCCATAGCTTTATATCATCATTCTTGCAATTGTATATTTGTGTAACTACTGCCACAATGAAAATACTGAACTATTCCATTACCACAATGATCTCTCTTATTCAATCCATCTATCACAATCCTCATCTAACTTTCCTAAACTCTGCCAACCACTAATCTATTTTCCATCTTTATAATTTTGTTGCTTCAAAAACCCTATATAATAAAACTTAATATGCAAATGTCCCCTTGGACGGTCGTTCAACGGAGAGTTCAACCGCTCACTATGACGTGTGCTGACCACCAGGGAGCGGCTCGGAACATGGCAGGCATCAGCGATGCAGCTCAGGCAGCGAGTGGCAGTGGAAGCGCTGCCTGACCCAATGGGCCCAATGAGAGTGAGATTGCAGCAGGATGGTGGAGCAGGTGAGCAGGTGAGCAGGTGGTGCCAGGTGAAGGCAGGTGCAAGCGGGAACCCGATCACCCCACCGATAATCCCACAGATGGTGACCAGTGGCAGCGGCAGGGGGTGGGGCTGCTGCCCAGCTCCCAGGCACTGAGGGAGCTTGGTGGGGCGGGGACAGCCCAGGTCTATTGCCCTGCAGGAAGGATGGTGGAGCAGAAGAGTGGGTGGCACCAGGCCAAGGCTGGGTGCCAGATGGGGCTGCGAGGCTGGGGATGAGAGCTGGCGCTGAGAGGCTGGGGGCACGAGCTGGGACCCAATCTCCACAGGCCACCCAAGGGACCCCACCCATGCATGAATTAATGCACCAGACTTCTAGTATTATATAAAAGAAATCATAGTTTGTGACCTTTTGAGATAGCCTTTTTTACAATTAGTGTAATGTCCTTGAGAGTCAACCAAGCTGTTGTACATATCAATAATTTGCTCCTTTTGATTGCAGAATAGTATTCCATGGTATGCATGCATCACAAGTGTTAATCATTTACTTATTGGAGAACTTTTTTGTTTGTTTGTTTTCAAGTTTTACCTACTACTAATGAAGCTGTTACAAAAATTTATTTGCAGGTTTTTATGTGAACATAAATTTTAATTTCTCTGAGGTAAATGTCCAGGAATACAAGTATTAATGTGTATAATAAATGCATGTTCAGTTATTTGTTAGGAAAATGCCTATAGTTTAGGGTAACTGTACAATTTTACATTCCCACCAGCAATATTTGAGAGATCCAATTATTCTGCATCCTCACAAATACTTGATATTGTCACTATATGTTTTAGCCATTCAAATAAGTGTATATTGTGGTTTCAATTTGCTTTGCCTTGATAGCTAATGATGTTGAGCATTTTATCATGTGCTTATTTATTATTGGTATTTCCTCTTCAGTAAAATATCTGTTTTTGCTTTTTGTTCTTTTTTTATTGAATTGCTTATTTGTTTATTAATGAGTTTTGAGAATTATTTTATATTTTTAGATGTTAGTTAATTATTGGATATATGATTTGCAAATATTCTATTCCAGACTATAGTTGGTTTATTATCTTCTTTTTTAATATATATATATTTTAATAATATTGATTTCAGAGAGGAAGAGTGAGAGAGATAGAAACATCAATGATGAGAGAGAATCATTGATCAGCTGCCTCCTGCATGCCCCCTACTAGGGACTGAGCCTGCAACCCAGGCATATGCCCTTGACTGGAATCAAACCCACTACCCTTCAGTCTGCAGGCTGACGCTCTATCCACTGAGCCAAACGAGGTAGGGCTATTTTATCTTCTTAATAGGACCTTTCACAGACTAGTTTTAAATTTTTATAAGATCTAATTTGTCAGTTTTATAAATTATATCACGCTTTTGGTGTAATGTTTAGTAACTCTTAGAAAAGTCTACTCCTGAAGATTTTCTATGTTCTCTTAAAATTTCATGATTTTATACTTCACATTTAAACCTATGATCTATTTTACATAATATAAAATATGTAAATTGTAACATCAATAGCCTAAAATGAGAAAGGGGAGGAGTAAAAGTGTAAAATTTAGGTATGCTTATCATAGAAACAGAACGGATTGATGGTTACTACAGAGGTGGAGTTTTAGTAAAATGAATGAAGGTGGTTAAAGATACAAACTTTTAGTTATTTAAATAAGTTCTGGAGATGGAATGTACAGCATATTGACTATAGTTACCACTACTCATATATTTGAAAGTTGCTAAGGGAGTAAATCTTAAAAGTTCCCATCATAAGAAAAAAATTAATTACACAAGATGATGAATATTAACTAAATTTACTTTAGTAATTGCTCTGTGATATATACATATATATAACACCATTATATGTCCACTTTAAACTTATAGCTGTTATATGCATTATATCGCAATAAAGATTTTGGTCCATTTACTTTTAACTAATTGTGTAGATATGAGCTACTGTTGCCATTATCTTCATTTTTTTTCTGGTTGTTTTGTAATTCCTTTCTTCCTTTCTTTTCCTCTTTCTCTCTCCCTTTGTAATTTGATTTTCTACAGTGGTAGGCTTAGGTTCATCTCTCTTTACTTTTTGGGTATCAATTATAGTTTTTTGTTGTTGTTGTTTTGTAGTTACCATGAGGGTTACATAAAATACCTTAGAGATCAGAGTGTATTTTAAGCTGATAATAACCTAACTTTGAATACATATTAAAGTTGTACATTTTACCCCCAATTTTATGTTTTCAAATCACATTTACATCCTTTTACCTTGTGTACCCATTAACAAATTATTTTAGGCATATTTATTTTTAATACTTTGCCTTTTAACCTTCATACTAGAGTTGCAAGTTATTTACTCACCACCATTACAACATTAGAATATTCTGAATTTAACTATATATTTGCCTTTATCATTGAGTTTTATACTTTCATATATTTTCCTGCTAATAAAGTCACCCTTCCTTTCAACTTGAAGAAGTCCAAATAGGCCTTTTTCAGGGAAGTACTGAAAGATGGACATTTATGGACTGGTTCCTCCGTGCTGAACCCTGTGGGGATTGTCATCTAGTCCCCATGAGCCCATTAAGAACTTTGTTTGCTAGTGTTGTGGGTCTCATGGACACAAGCTTTGCTGACAGTGGAATTCATGATGAAAATGTGTCTCAATTTTTTCTACCAATTTCAATGTGGGTGATGTGGGTATTTTCTTACTCACCCAATGTATAGGGGTTGCTTAGCTAGTTCTAGTTTTCTTTCAGAGGAAATTGTTCCCGGTGCAGTTGTTGATTTCATCTATGGAAAGAAGTGAATTGAGGAGGCTCCTATGTCACCATCTTAGACTGGACTTGAATTTCTTATTGATATGGTAGACAAGGATGTCTACTGGAGGGGCAGATGTAGAGGTTGTCCATCAGAATTCTCTAGAAGTTTAACTTCTCCTTGCTTTTTTGTTTTCTCCTCAGATATGGCATTAGCCAATTTAGACATGGTATGTGCACTACAACTTGCATTTATGAGGTAAATGGTCTGAGAAACAGCTCAGATGCTACCATTACCATCATGCATTGGTGAGTTACATTTGTTAATATTTTGTTAAAGATTTCTGTCTCTGTTTCTGAGAGGTATTGATATAGTTGTGTATGTGTGTGTTTGTGTCTGCTGTCTTTGTCTGGTTTTCATATGAAGTATTGCCTTGAAGGAGTTTTTATAAATGTTGATTTTATCCTGTAGGTTACTTGAGTTGTTGAGTTCAATATCACTGCTGATTTTCTGTTTAGTTGTTGTAAAGAGAAATATGGAAGTCTCCAAATGTGATTGTGACTTTATTTTTACTTGAACTTCTGTTTTACTTTACATAGATTGTTACTCTGTTATTTGTTGCAGAGCATTGAGGGGTCCCATGTCTTCTTGATGGAATATCTTTTATCCTTATGTAATTTCCATATTTGAACCTCATAATTTTCTTTGTTCTGAAGCCTACATGACTAGTAATATAGTAATACAGAAATCCCTTTGTTATTTTTAATAATTTGTACATGATATATTTTTCTATTTTACTTTTGGCCTATGTATCTATATATATAAAACCCTAATATGCAAATAGACCAAACAACAGAACAACCAAACAACTGAACAATCAGTCACTATGATATGCGCTGACCACCAGGGGTGCACACTGAACATGGCAGGCATTGGCAGCAGGTGGCAGAGCGTGGAATATGGCAGGCATCAGCCGGGCGGGATGGTGGAACAGATGAGTGGGGGCATCAGACCAAGGCAGGACACCGATTGCTGGTTGCTGTCATCAGGGTGAGCCTCTAGTGGTTACTGAAAATACTTTGCTCCCTTGCACCGTGGTCCCACCCGGCACTCGCACCTGCTGCTGGTGCCGGCCCTACTCACACCCGCTGCTGGCGCTGGAGCCAACACACACCCCCACTGCCTTTGCTCCCATGGGCCTCATTCTCACTGGGCACACACAACCTGCTGCTGGTGCCGGCGCCGGCCCCAATCGCTTGGCACTGTCAGGGCTTCTCCACCTCCCCCTGCTCCTGAGGGGCAGTCGGGGCTGGCAGCAGCCTCTTGCACCTGCTCCTGGTGCTGTCCCCAATTGCTCCATGCTGTCAGCAGGTGCAAGCAGGGCCAGTGCCAGCAGTGTGTGGTAGTGACTGTGGCAGGAGCAGGGCTGCCGGCAGACAGGGCACCAGGGTCACAGTGGGAGGGGCCAGGCGGTGGCATGGAGGATGAGCCAAGATCCGCCCCTGTGCCCACCGCAGCCTCATTCACAGCCCACAGTTCCTTTGAAGGTACACAAATTTGTGCACTGGGCCCCTAGTATCATTATATTTGAAGTCAGTTTCATGGAGACAACATATTTTTGGGTCATGTATTTTATTCATTTTAAATAATGGATTTAGACCATTTATCTGTAACATTATTATTAACATGTTATGACTTAAATGGGCTATTATTTTTGTTTTGTTTTCTATTTGTTCTCTCTGTTTCTTTTCTATTTTCCCCATGCTAATTGTGAATTATTTGAACATTTTTTAGAATTCCATTTTGATTTATTTATGATATTGTTAGTGTATCTGTTCATATAGTTTAAGTTAGTGTTTTCTCTAGATCAGGGGTGGGCAAACTTTTTGACTCGAGGGCCACAATGGGTTCTTAAACTGGACCAGAGGGCCGGAACAAAAGCATGGATGGAGTGTTTGTGTGAACTAATATAAATTCAAAGTAAACATCATTACATAAAAGGGTACGGTCTTTTTTTTCAATAGTTTTATTCATTTCAAATGGGCCGGATCTGGCCCATGGGCCATAGTTTGCCCACGGCTGCTCTAGATAGTATACAGTATTGTATATACAAAATTTACCAAAATGAATAAGTATTGATATTTTCAGATTTGAGTGATCTAGAAATATTATTTTTTGTATTTTCTACTGCCTCCATTAATAATATAACTAGCTTAAATATTTACCTAGATACCTTGAGAAGCATATAAGAGAGTATTATAATTTTTGCTGCAATCATCAAACTTAATTTTAAAAACTTAAGAGGAAGGAAATAATGTATTTACCTATATTTTTCCTCTTGCTGCCTTCTTCCTTCCTAATATTACATTTCTTTTTTTACCATTTTTTTTTCTGCTCAGAAAAATTCCTTTAAGTCATTCTTTTAGGTAGATATGTTGGCAAAATTTATTTTATTGTTCTTTATTTCAGAATGTATTGGTTTCTACCTTCATTCCTAAAGTATATTTTTAACAGCTATAGAATTCTGAGTTGACAATTCTTTTCTTTAGGCACTTGTAAAATGTGCCACTCCTTTCTGACCGCCACGGTTTCTGATGAGATACCTATGTTGATGTTGTTGTTTTTTCTTCTTTGTCTTTTTCCTCCCTTACTCCTTGTAGGAAGTGTGTCATAATGTGTCATTTCTATTTCACTGCTCTCAAGCTTTTTTTTCTTTATTATTTATTTTCAGAAGTTTGTGTGTGATAAATTTTGGAATAGATTTATTTGGCTTTAATTTTTTATTTTATTTTTTTATTTCCTTTAATCTGTAACTTTATTTAGTTAGTTGGCCAAATTTGGGAAAGTTTCAACCATTATTCACTTAAATATGTTTTCAGGTTCACTTATTGTTCTCTTCTTCTGGGAGACCAATGAAACAATTACTAGGTCTTTTGTTATAGTTACATATGTTTCTGATAGTCTGTTTATTTATTTTAATTAGTCTGTTTCCTTTCTATTGTCTGGATTAATTTTTATTGTTCTATCTTCAAACTCCCTTATTCTTTCCTCTGTCCTCTGAATTCTGTTGTTGCATCATTATGTTTTCATTTCAGTTTTATTTGTTTTAGTTCTAAAACTTCCATTTGGTTCCTTTTATATTTTCCATTTATTTGCTAATACTTTCTATTTCTTTGCTGAGTATTTTTTTAACTTGTTTAAGTGTGCTCTTAATTGCTCATTGAGGCAATTTTATAATTGCTTCCTTAAAATCCTTGGCAGATAATTCCAACATCTGTATTCTCTTGCTGTTGACATCCATTAATCTTTTTTTCCCCATTCAATTTGAGATATTTCTTTTTTTAGGTATGATGAGTGACTTCTGTTTGAAATTACTGTGTTTTTTCCTATATCCTGGGGTTCCTACCTATTCTCCACTCTTTTCTCCAACTGCAGTGTCTTCTGTTTATTTTGTATGTAATAACCAGTGATTTTAGTTGTACTTAGCAGGAGTAATATGGAAAACTACTTCTGCTTTGTGATCTTCATGTATTTTTAAGTTTCTCCACAGTTATCATTGTTATGTCTTGTTGACATGCATACATATAACACAGACCTTATCATAACAGAATAAAGTTAATGGTTATTGTGGAAATATAGAATAGATAGGCATATATATTGTAACCCAAAAGGATAGTTCAAAACTTAAATGTTTTCAGAGTACCAGAACATGAACTATGCAACACCTATCTATCTTTGAACTAGCTAATTCAGGGTTCAAAAGTACATACGTGAACAGCTTTCTGATCCTATGTGAATTCATCAGATGGCAAAATTTGGACATATGGCTGGGCACTAAATCCTTATCTATGCACTTAAACACACATCTGCGTGAATATATTGCCAACGTTTTAAAGTCACAGTGTAAATTACTAGGCTTAATTTTCTTCATTTTGTTATTCAAACACTCCTTGGGAACTGGCCTTGAGAAACAAGCTAAGCCTACTAAAACTTGAAAACAATATTTAATATTTTCTTCTCTGCCAGCTCTGTTGCTGTTAATTCAGTTGTTTAATCAACATTTAATAAATGTCTCTTCTTTTCCAGTAATTATGTTAAGTCCTGTGATACTACAATGAACTTCAGGTCTTCCTGAAACTTAGATTCTACACTAACAAAATCTTCTTTTTCTTTTTCTTAATGTGTTATCCCTGTTCTTTAGCACCAGAGACTGGTGTTGAGTCTAAAATTGAGCCTGGGAATCTACATATTTTAAATAAATATTCCCATATGAGTCTGCTACATATGGCCCAGAGTATAGACTTTAAGAAACTCTGCTCTTTGAAAACAACTTTTAAATGTTTTTAATCAACTGGAAATATAAGGAAATGAAATAGAAGTCGCAATAGGGAGTGTATGTTTTTTTAGCTTGATTTCTTTCCAATTCTCCCTATCTATCAAATGACATTCCTAAAGAAAAATCAGTGAAGGACAGAGTGAACTGCTGGGCACTCCTCTGCAGTCCAAAGGGAAGATGGCCATATTTCATAAGGGAAGCATACACTGCACTTGGAGCAGAAATTTAGATTGTGGTCCTGGATCTATAACAAATCTTTAACCTCAAATAAGTCACTAAAAAATAACAATAGCCTTTTATCAGAGTTTACATTTTGCAACCACAGTTCCCAAATTTAAATTTTACAACAAACTCAGGTAGACAGTATTTCTACTATATTTCTATTATGTCTGAGGAAATTGCACCTCAGAAGTTAAACCATATATTTCAATCACACAGCTAGTATGTGGAGGAGATGACTTCTGAATTTATTTACATTTTTAATTTCAAATTTTTATTTTAAGTAGACAATGTGGTGACATGATTTGTAAATCTCTCTTTTCCTTCATGGTGATTATACATTTTACTCCCACTTTCAGTCTCTCACTAACAATGTAGGGCAGTGCTTGCATTTCCACATTCCTGTTAAAAAACAGTGTGATAATTTTTTTTTGATTTTATCAATCTGATGGGTGAGAAAATATTATTTTAGATATTTATTTGTATTTTTCTTTATGAGTAAATTTGGTCATCTTTTCATATACGTAAAGGCCATTTAATATTTGATTTTATTTTTGTGAATTTTCTTCAGCTCCTTTTCTACTGTGTTGGCTTTTTTCATTCTATATTTCCAGCAATTTCTTTTATTTACTAGAAGGATTAGCGCTCTCTTAATTTTTGAACATATTTTTCTATTTTAAACTTAATTTTGAAATGATTTATGGTTTATATTCCTTCCTTGATGTATATTCTGACCCTTTTAAAAGTGTAGCTTAATATTTCTTACAATCATGTAATGGAAGTCTTCACCTCTATCTTCTAAGACCTCTATGGTTTCTTTTTTTTTTTTTACATTTTTAACTTTTGATCCATTTGGAGTTTATTCTCTTTACAGAGCAAGATATGATTATAATTTTACCTTGCTTTCCCCAAGTGATCACCTACTTTTCCTTTTATATCTACTTTATTGTATGGTGCACTGCCTTGCGTGTGTGGACCTACTCCTGGATTTCCTATTCACATCCACGAGGTCTCTCTGCCTGCACCTATATCACTAGCACACTGTTAGAATGGTTGAGAATTCTTGGTGTTTGAGCACCTGGTAAGGTTGTTCCATCCCCAAAGCACTTCATTTTCAATATTTTTTCCTTCTATTCTTGCCTATTTATTTTCTACTTGTTTTTATATTTGTATATTTATTGAGGACACATTACATGTCTATGCTGGCCTCAACAGAATCAATACCTTTGTAATAGTCTTTTTATTCAAGACCATTCTATTTGTGGAAGAACACAGCACCTTTATTTATTCCCTCTAATTTTTTATATGGTAAAATTGGGGCCAAGAGAGGCAGGTGTTTGTCTAAGGCCAATGATAACTATATATAAAACTCATTCACAGATATAGCTACAGTTACTATAAAGTTTCATCAATTAGAAAGTATATGGTTATTAAAATATTTATGTAGTTGGCCTTATTTAAATAAGATCTTATTTAAACAAACAAACAAAAAATCTGTGGAAAATCAAAGGTCACCTTGACAACAGTTTTTGGTACAATTGTAGATAACTGTTGAAAAATCTAATGATGCTAAATTAAATAAAAGCCTTCCCACAGTAAATTAAAAGGTTTGTTGTGGGGATTACCAAAGGTGGTGGAGTAAGTGGATGCTGCATGGACACCGTCTCAGGTCTAAACTGGATTTACTTAAAATGCAAAAAAACTTCCTGAATAATCAACAGAAGATTCCTAGGAGAGAACCCTGATAACCAAGGATGAAAAGTGGAGACCGAATAGAGGCTGGTAGGAGGGGTAGAGGCATGAAAGAAATGGCTGGGGCCCCACAGACAACAGCTGAACTTCCAGAGTGATAGCTCAGCTGTGCCACTGAGAACGCTGGGGTCTAATTCCCAAGCTGGGGCACCCAGCATACAGCACCAGAACTGAGAAGGCTACCCACATAATATCTGGCTGTGAAAAGCAGCGGGGTTGCTAACTGCCAGGGAGAGATGGCTGGAAATTCAGGCACCCCTTTAAAGGGCCAATGCACAAAAATTCCTGGGAAGCCACCCACTTGTGCTCCAGCAGAGGGACAGCAGAGTGGTCTGGAGCTGGGAGTGCAAAAGCCAGGATCAAGGGCTCTGGAATTAGAGCTCAGAAGGCAGACCCCAGTTTCCTGTGCTGAATCATTTTCTCATTCTGTGGAGGCCATCTTTCTCATGCAGACAAATGCTATACAGGCAGCATTGCCTTGGGGGGAAGACAGTTTGACCTTGCCCCTTAGGAGACTGAGAATAACAATTATACTCCAGGCAGAAACAATTACCCCACCCTGTTGAAAACAACTCTTTCCACACCTGTGGATGATTGCCTGAGGGCAGTTCAAAAGAAATCCTATTAGTCTGTAGCCAGAGGCAGACTCTAGAGCAGTGGTTCTCAGCCTTGGCTGCACAATAGAATCACCTGGGAATCTTTTGAGAATCCCAATTTCTGGGCCTCATCCTCCAGAAATTCTGTTTCTTTACTAATGTTGTGGACTCACCCCATAACAAAGAAACAGAATTTCCGGAGGATGAGGCCCAGAAATCAGGATTTTCAAAAGATTCCCAGGTGATTCTAATGTGCAGCCAAGGTTGAGAACCACTGCTCTAGAGGGTTTGTCTTTGCCTGACCTAATTAGTCAGAAACAGCATTTGACACTGTTCTGCACTAGAGATTGAGAGTGTAGCAGATCTACCTAATACATAGTCACAAACCCAAAACAGGCAGAAAAAATGAGGAGACAATGATACAATCCCCAAATGAAAGAACTAGAGAATTCTCTAAGAGATAAGTGAAATGGAGATAAGAAATCTTTCTGATACAGAGTTCAGAATAATGATGGTAAAGATGCTCAACAGTATGAGCAAAGATAAAGTAACTATGAAAACAGAAATAAAGAATGACATAGCACAAATAAAGAACACATTAGAAGGGATACATAGCAGATTAGGGGAAGCTGAGGATCAAATCAGTGAATTAGAAGACAGGGTTGAAAAAAAATTACTCAATCTGAGAATCAAAAAGAAAAAACAAAATAATTAAAAAACAGAAGGATGGCTTAAGGTATCTGTGGGACAATGTGAAGTGTAACAATATTAGAATAGCAGGTGTGCCAAGAAGGCAGAAACTGAGAAAGACATAAAGAACATGTTTAAAGAAATAATAGCAGAAAACTTCCCTAACCTGGTAAAGAAAAAAAGTCACACAGGTCCAGTAGGCACAGAGAAACTCAAGCAAGAAGAACCTAAACAGGCTCACGCCCAGACACATCATAATTAAAATGCCAAAAATTAAAGACAAAGAGAGAATCTTAAAGGCAGCAAATTCTCACCTAAAAGGAGTTCCAATAAGACTGACACTTGATTTCTCATCAGAAACTCTATAGGCCAGAGGGAATGGCATAAAGTTCTCAAGAGAATGGAAAGCAAGGATCTGAAATCAAGATTGCTATATCCAGCAAGGCTATCATTCAAAATAGACAGTCAAATAAAGAGCTTCCTGGACCGAAAAAAAAAAAAAAGTTTAAAGGTGTACATCACTACCAAGCCAGCATTACAAGAAATGCTAAAGGGAATGCTTTAATGAGAAAAAGAAATAGAGAGAGAAACCTAGGCATTCAGAATTAAAAATGATAATAATTACCTATCAATAATAACCTTAAATATAAATGGTTAAATGCTCCAATCAAAAGGCATAAGGTAGCTGAATGGATACAAAAACAAGACCCAACTATGTGCTGTCTACAAGAGACCCACTTCAGAACAAAAGTCACACACAGGATAAGAGTAAAGGGATGGAAAATAACTTTCCATGAAAATGGAAAAGAAAAAAAACTGGGGGTAGTAATATTCATATCTGACAAAATAGACTTCAAATAAAGGTCATCACAAGAGACAACAAAGATCACTACATAATACTAATGGGTTGATCCAACATGAGGATAAATGTGATTATATATATAAATGTGCTATATGTATACTTCTAGAGGACTTTAAGGGAGAAATCAATAACAATACAGTCATAATAGGGGACTTTAACACCCCGCTGACCTCACTGGATAGATCTTCCAGACAAAAACTTAACAAGGAAGCAGTGACTCTAAAGGATACACTGGATCGGATGGATTTAATCGACATTTATAGAACATTCCACCCCAAAGCTGCAGAATACATATTCTTCTCAAGTGCACATGGGTCATTCACAAGGATAGAACATAAAACAAGTCTCTACAAATTCAAGAAGATTAAAATCATATGAATCATCTTCTCAGGTCACAATGGAATGAAATTAGAAAACAAGTACAGTAAAAAACACCCAAACATATTCAAACACATGGTGACTAAATAGCATGTTATTAAACAATTAGGGGCCCAGTGAAGGAATTCATGCACCTTGAAAGGCACTGTGGGCCGTGAGGCTGCAGTGGGCACAGGGGTGGGACTTGGCCCATCCTCTGCACCCCTACCTGGCCCCTCCTGCCATGGCCCCTGGTCCCCTGTCTGCCCGCTGTCTCACTCCTGCCACAGCTGCTCCCATGCACTGATGGCGCCGGCCCTGCTCATAGCCACTAGCAGTGTGGATCAATTGCAGCTGGTGCCAGCAGTGGGTGCAAGCCCACTCAGGAGTGGGGGGAGGTAGAGAAGCCCTCAGGGATGATCAGGGCTAGCAGCTGCTGCTCATACCTGCTGATGGCACCAAGTGATACGGACTGGTGCCAGGTGCCAGCAGCAGATATGAGCGGTGGCTGCTGGCCCCAATCAACCCCTCAGGAGCAGGGAGAGGTGGAGAAGTCCTGCGGGGTGATCAAGGCTGGCAGCCGCTGCTCTTACCCACTGATCAGGGCCAGTGCTGAGCACTGGAAACAGATGCGAGTCGGGCAGGCACCAGCAGCAAGTGCAAGCACTGGGCAGGATCACAGCATGTGGGAGAAAAGAATTTTCAGTAACCACCAGAGGCTCAGCCTGATGACAGTGACTGGCACTCTGCCTTGGTCTGTTTCCCCCCCCCACTCACCTGTTCCACCATCCTGCTGTGGCCAATGCCCACTACGTTCTGTGCTCTGCCGCCTGCTACCAATGCCCACCATGTTTCATGTGCACCCCCTGGTTGTCAGCAAACGCAGTAGCAACTGGTTGTTCAGTTGTTCTGCTGTTTGGTCTGTTTGCATATTAGCCTTTTATTATATAGGATGAATGGGTTACCAAGATCAAGAAGGAAAACTTCTTGGAAACAAATAAAAATGAACGCACAACAACCCCAAATCGCTGGGACATAGCAAAAGCAGTCCTGAGAGGGAAAGTCAAAAGACTACAGGTCTACATCAAAAAACAAAACAAAAAAATCAATAATTGACTCTTTAATCTTACAAGCTAAAGAACTATACAGAGAAAACAAGAAAAGCTCAGAGTAAGTAGAAGGAAGGAAATAATAAAGATTAGAACAGAAATAAATGATATAAAGTCTAAAAAAAATACAAAAAATCAATGAGAGCAGGTTCTTTGAAAGGATAAACAAGATTGATGAACCATTAGCCAGACTCATCAAGAAACAAAGAGAGAGGACCGAAACAGATTAAATCAGAAACAAAAGCAAAGAAGTAACCACTGACACCACAGGAATACAAAGGATTATAAGAAAATACCAGGAACAACTATATGCCAACAAACTAGACAATGTAGATGAAATAGACAAATTCCAGAACTATACAATCTCCCAAAACTGAATCAAGAAGAAGCAGAAAACCTGAATAGGCCAATAACTACTGATGGGATAGAAGCAGTAATTAAAAATATATATTTATATATCCCAGGAAGCACAAGCCTGGGTCTGGACAGTTTCACAGGAGAGTTTTACCAAACTTTCAAAGAACTAACACTGATCCTCCTCAGACTATTCCAAAAAACACAAAAGGAAGGAACACTTGCAAGCTCTTTTTATGAGGCCAACATTACCCTAATCCCCAAACAAGAAAAAGACACTACAAAGTAAGATAATTACAGGCCAATAACCCTGAGGAACATAGATGCTAAAATCCTCAACAAAATATTAGCAAATCAGATCCAGCAATATATTTAAAAGATCATACACCATGACCAAGCGGGATTTATTCCAGGGATGCAAGGCTGGTACAATATTCACAAATCAATAAATGTGATATAGCACATAAACAAATTGAAAGACAAAAATCACATGATGATATCAATAGATAGAGAAATAGCATTCAACAAAATCCAACAACCATTTCTGATAAAAACTCTCAGCAAAATAGGAATAGAAGGAGCATATCTCAACATGATAAAGGCCATATATGACAAACCTAGAGTAAACAGCATACTCAATTGGCAAAATCTAAAACTATTTCCCCTAAGAACAGGAACAAGACAGGGGTGTCCTCTTTCATCACTCTTATTCAACATAGTACTGGAAGTCCTAGCCATGGTGATGAGACAAGAAGAAGAAATTAAAAAAAAAAAAAAAAAAAACACATCCAAATTGGAAAGGATGAAGTCAAACTGTCATTATTTGCAGATGACATAATATTGTCCATAGAAAACCCTAAAAACTCCACCAAAAAACTACCAGATAATAAATGAATTTGGCAATGTAGCAAGATTCAAAATCAACACCCAGAAATCGATGGCATTTTTATACACCAGTAATGAATTCTCAGAAAGAGAAACTAAACAAACAATCCCATTTACCATTGCAACAACAACAACAAAAAATTAAAATACTTAGGAATACAATTAATGAAGAAGGCAAAAGACCTGTACTTGGAAAACTACAGGATGTTGAAAAAAGTGATAGAAGAAGATATAAACAAGTGGAAGAAAATATCCTGTTCATGGATTGGTAAAATCAACATCATTAAAATGTCCATACTACCCAAGGTAATCTATAGAGTCAATGCAAGCCCTATTAAAATACCAACAGCATATTTCACAGAACTAGAAAAAATACTGCAAAAATTTATATGGAATCAAAAAAAGACCCTGAGTAGCTGCAGCAATCTTGAGAAAGAAAAACGAAGTTGGAGGAATAACAATACCAGATTTTAAGTTATACTACAAAACCAGTGTACTCTAAACAACTCAGTACTAGTACGAGAACAGGCATATCGACCAATGGAACAGAACAGAGACCCCCAAAATTGACCCAAACTATTACCCTCAATTCATATTTGACAAAAGAGGCAAGAGCATACAATGGAGTTCAAGAAAGTCTCTTCAATAAATGGCGTTGGGAAAATTGGACAGGTACATAAAACAAAAAAGAAACTAGACCACCAACTTACACCATATACAAGAATAAATTCAAAATGGATAAAAGACTTAAATATAAGTTGTGAAACCATAAAAATCCTAGAAGAAAACATAGGCAGCAAAATCTCAGACATCTCATAGTAATATGTTTACTTATGCATCGTTTAGAGCAAGCATGTCAAACTCAGAGGCTAACAAGGGCCAGATAAACAAGGTTTAAGCTTACGTGGGCTGCAAAAAAAACAAAAGCTTAAATTTTCATAGAAATGTATGTTTATTTTGATATAGACATGCTGAATACAGTGGGCTGGAATAAATGAGTAATTGTTAATATAAAATACAGTGGGGCCTTGACTTACGAGTGTCCTGACTAACGAGTTTTTCGAGATACGAGCCATCTCTTGGCCGATTTTTTGCTTTGAGTTGGGAGCTAAAATTCAGGTTACGAGCCAGCTTCAGATACCCAACCACTAGTTGGCGCAGCAAACATCACAATGAATGCCACAACATCAGCCCAGCATCATGTGTCTCACTCGTTCACTTTAAAATTTGACATACGAGTAATTTGAGTTACGAGCTCCATCACGGAACGAATTAAACTCATAAGTCAAGGCCTCACTGTAATAGAAAATTTTAATAAAAATTAATATTTTTTCTTGAACATTAACTTACCAGACACTGAGTAACTGCACAAATTAATAAGCATACTGCAAATAAACCTATCTTTCTTGTTCTCCAAAAGCAAAATATTTCCTGTTGGGCACACCAAACAAGTCAGTCCAAGACTAATGGCGTGGCAATTGGCTGCTAAAATATTCGCTGCTAGTATTAGTGGAGAGAAATGGTGCACCTGTGCATAAGGCACGTAAGGGAAATGAATGAAACACGATTATAATAATCAGTACTTAGCGAACATTGTAGTTCATTATTAATAATTATGTATAACAGGATATTATAAAAATTAAGTAATGAAATTTTTATTAAAATGTTTCTTACATTCCATTATATTGGCTGGGCAGCAAAAGTATTCGTTGTGGGCCACATGCCACATGCCGCCCGTGGGCCATGAGTTTGACATGCTTGTCTTAGGGCAAAGGAAACTAAGGAGAAAATAAACAAATGGGACTACATCAAAATTAAAAGCTTCTGCACAGCAAAAGAAACCAACAACAAAATGTATGGAAGAATATATTTGGCAATAATGCATCTGATAAAGGTTTAATATCCAAAATATATAGGAAATCATACAACTTAACAAAAGGAATACAAACAATCCAATTAAAAAATGGTCAAAGGATCAACAGAGAGATGCAAATTAAAACAAGAATGATGTATCACCTCACAACTGTCAGAAAGGCTTCCATCAACAAACCAACAAATGACAAGTGCTGGCGAGGATGTGGAGAAAAGGGAACCCTAGTGCACTGCTGGTGGGAATGCAGACTAGTGCAACCATTATGGAAAACAATATGGAGTTTACTGAAAAAAATTAAATATGCAACTGCCATTTGACCCAGTGAGCCCACTTCTAGGAATACACACTAAGCAACCCGAAACACCAATCAGAAGAAATGTATGCAGCCCTATGTTCATAGCAGCACAATTTATAATAGTTAAGAGTATGCATATATGCATAACCCATGGACACAGTCGATAGGGTGCCTAAGATCTGGGGTGGGGAGGGGGGCAGGAGCAGGCTGGAGGGGGTCAATGGGGGAGAAAAGGGGACATGTGTAATACTTTCAACAACAAAGAATTATTTAAAAAATAAAATTCAGTCACTCAGCAAAAGCAAAATACACACAACATTCAATTTGTACTCTCTGAGTCTTTCAGTTTTATTTTTTTACATAGCTTTTATATATTTCTTTAAAGTTTATTTCAAAATCTTTAAATTCATTGTCTCTGCTTGTATGTGTGTATATACACATATATATTTTTTCTAAATAGTTGTTTGTATAATGAAATGCTGCTGATTTCTATATAGCATTTTAAAATACTGGTGTTTACTGTAGGTTTTCAGGTGATCTGTAATGTTTTTCAGATCAGTGAACTCATATGTGAATAGTAAGTACTTTATCATCTCCTTTCAATGTGTATGTCACTAATTTTGTTCTCTTGCATAATGCTGTTGGCTAATACTTTCAGTACACTATTAAGTTATATCAGTGTAATGAATATCATTGCCTAAATCTTGAATTTAGCAGAAATAGCTTTTCTATTTCCTGTTAACTATGATGATGGCTTTTGACTAAGATAGTTATATTTTATAATGATAAGACACTTTGCTCTTGTTTCTATTTTATGGACTTTTTAAAAAGATCAAACAAGAAATTTTGAATAGGTTTTCACCATCTGCTTTGATTGAATTCTCCAAAGTTGACCTTAAGAATAGTACTTATGTGTAGGTCATTTATTAAGAAAATGTTCCAAGAACAGACTGATAAGAAAGTGGAGAAAACAGAGAAGGGGAAGAAGCAAGCCAGAGTGTAATTGCAGGCAATAGTCCTGTAGAGGGCAGGCTTCAGCTGTTTCCTGCAGGGAATTCTGGAATGTAAATTAGGAAACTGACTTTCATTTCTCAAAAGTTACAATCAATGGTTAATGTCCCTAGGGACTGTGGTAGGAAGAGGGAATATAAACTCACGGGCACATTCAGTTGTCTATTCAAAGTGACCCAAGTAGGGTCAAGGATAGCCCTCTCTCTGAGCATCAGCAGTGTTTCCTGGCTGTTGAAATCCCATGGGGGTTTGGAGACTCAGACATAGTAAACAATATCTGAAGGAATGTGAACAGAGCTATGGAGTTTATTGTAATTGTCACTTTTGACCTTTAGATATGATAAATTATATTAATAAATTTCCTAAAAATTAAATATGCTTCATTACTAGATTAAACTCATTGTATCTGGGTAAAAACTTGTCTTAGTGATTTTAGGTGATGGTAGAGGTGGGTTTTGTAATACTTTCTCTATTTCTTCTAGAGAAAATTGGCCTGTTTAAACTTTCTACATCTTCTGAAGTCAGTTTGGTATATCACATTGTTCTAAAAATATATCCATTTTATCCATGGCTTAAATATAATGTGCATTAAGTTATGTATAATAGATTATCTTAAAATTAATACTAAAATTATTTAACCTTTGTTATTTCTATCTTTTATGTTTGATTAAGTTATCTAAAGAAGTACTGATGTTGTTACTTATTTTTGGAAATATAGTTTTTTGTGTTTTTTTAATTTAGTAAATATATTGTTGTGGGTTTGTTGTTCGCTTTCTATCACCCCAATTACTTCCTTCTCCTATCTTCAATTCCATTACTTCTTCTACACAACTCCGTTAAATCAGTTGCAATGTAATTCTAAGTATTTCTAGACTTTTTCTCAGTTGTTAGCCCTTATAGGCAATTAACAAGGTTATTCTATTTTCTACCTTCTCTCACCTTTCTTGTAATATTTTTGTTAGTTGTATTATTTCTATATTGTCATAGCACTTATATTCCATTTGGTCACTCTTATCTCCATCCTTGTTTTTGCCACACATGTATAGAAAAAAATATTAATGGTTAAGTTTAACCTATAATGTCTTGCTGGATTGGGCCTTATTTTCTAGTAGTAGCTTCTGGTAGAATGATGTGAAATATATTCCCCTAGTTTCTTGTGTTTAAAACCTTAATCTACAGACTTCATATTTGAAGAATATGAAATTCTTGGCTTATATATATATATGTTTTAATGTATTCTCTGTCATTTTGACTCAATCTCTTCTGGGCAGCGGCTCAGGAGGAATCTGATACCATTTTTTTCCTTCACTAGGTATCATTTTTTCTTTCCTCTGTCAGCCTGAAATATTATTTCATTTTCTACTAAAGATAATAAGCTTACTAGGATGTTTACTAAGTTTGAATTTTTTGAGTCAATTTTCTGGGATCTCCTTTGTCTATGTGAGACCAAATATTCCTTTATTCTTTTATGTCAAAATATATATTTTTATTTAACATATTTTAAAATGCCTTTTAAAAATGTTTCTTTATTGTTGAAAATATTACAGATGTGCCCCTTTGTCCCCCCATTACCCCCCTTTATTTAACCCCCCCTCCCAAAGCCAGGCCTTCACTACACTATTGTTTATGTCCATGGGCTATGCATATACGCATATCAATTCTTTGGTTAATCTCTTCCCCACCCCCCCTCCCATCCTTGCCTTCCCTCTGAGATTCCTAAAATGCCATTATTTTAGTGGTTTCTTCAGTGGCTCCATTATGCACCTGTTAGATCTCTTTTTGCTTTCTTCTATATCTATTATTTTCTATCAATCTTTATACTTTATTGTTTCACTTCCATTTTCCGTATTGCATTTATTTTTATACTCTCTATCCCTTGCTGTATGTTCTATGGTATCTTTTCATCTGTATGCACCTTGTAGTTTTATTTTTTTTAAAAAAACATCTATTTTTTTTAGTTTTCTTTCCCATTTTTTTTCCAGGCCCCATTTTACTTCTCCTCACTGTTTGACCATGTGCTCTTATTGTCTCACTACCAACTTTCCTAAATCTTGCATTTATTTTGGGGGTTTATAATTTACATAAGCATTTCCTCAGCATTTTTAATTCATATTAAGATGTTGAACTATAACTTTCATATATCTTGTGGCAACATGTTTTTTCCTATATTTTCTTCATTAGTAAGAAATTGTTTGTATTTTGTTTCCTTTTTGAATTCTTTTCTGTAGTACCTTTGTTTGCTTTTGGCCTTGACTTTATTATTGCTACAAAGTACATGTTTCTTCACCCCCACTAAAGTCAGACTTAAACCAATCCCACTCAATGTGATGGTATTTGGAGGTGGGCCTTTGGGAGGTGCTCAAGTCATGAGGGTAAGGCCCTCAAAAGGGGATTGCTGCACTTATTAAAGGGAACTGGAGAGCTCCCTTGCCTCTTCTATCCCGTGAAGACACAAAAAGACAGCCATCCAGGAACCAGGGAGGGGCTTCTCATTAGACACCAAATTCTGGCCCCAGGATCATAAGAAGTAAACGTTTGTTGTTTAAGCCACCCAGTCTTAAGCTTTCTGCTATAGCAGCCAAACTGGGCTACAAGAATTACTTATATTTGAACAAGTTGAATTTTTTTTTTAAATATATTTTATTGATTTTTTACAGATTTTACAGAGAGGAAGGAAAGAGATAGAGAGCTAGAAACATCGATGAGAGAGAAACATCGATCAGCTGCCTCCTGCACAACCCCCACTGGGGATGTGCCCGCAACCCAGATACATGCCCTTGACCGGAATCGAACCCGGGACCCCTCAGTCCGCAGGCCGACGCTCTATCCACTGAGCCAAACCGGTTTCGGCAAGTTGAATTTTTATGGGCAAACAAATGTTTAATACGTAAGGGAGAAAGAGATAATGGCACTTTTCCAGGGTTTGTTTTTTGGGGGGGAGGGTGAGGGTTTATGAGCTGTTCTATTGCTAGAGTGATGAACTATTTCAAGTGCTTATCATGAATGTGTTCTTAGGCCACCAATGCTTCTCAGAGTCTAACTTATTTTCAGAAAATTTCTATCAACAGGCCTGAGTTTCTCAGGCTACTTCATCACATATCGCTAACAGGTGATGCAGCCTGTGTTCCAAGTTTGTGTCACACTTGGTTAACTCTATGCCCCCGACCCATAAATTTACCTTTTGCAACATTGTTCTCTCTCCTCCCCAGTTATTGCTCCATATTGTGTTTCCATCTAGTTGATGGCAATCCCGATCAGAGCTGAGCCCTGTCCCTCTAGGTGTGAATATTCACATGGATTTGTAGAATCTGTCCCATCTAGTCCCTCTGCATCAATCTTTTTCTCTTCTATACCAGCCCCTTCTCTCAGGTGTGTGTGTGTGTGTGTGTGTGTGTGTGTGTGTGTGTGTGTTCGTGTCCGCGCACGAGCGCGTGCAAGTTTTGCTGATTTTAGAAACTTCAGGCTACATAATTTAGAATTTTCAATTTTTTGTCTCCTAATTTCCCTTCAGTGGTTCTCAACCTCTGGCCCTTTAAATACAGTTCCTCATGCTGTGACCCAACCATAAAATCATTTTCATTGCTACTTCATAACTGTAATGTTGCTACTGTTATGAATTATAATGTAAATATATGATATGCAGGATGGTCTTAGGCGACCCCTGTGACAGGGTCATTCGACTAACAAAGGGGTCGCTACCCACAGGTTGAGAACCGCTGCTTTAGATTTATTTTAAGGTGAAAGATTTATTTTTATTTTCTGTTTTCTATGTATGGTTTCTAGGGAAAAAAAGTGAGGAGATCTAGATTTAAGATGCCATTTATGTTTCTACCCAATCCTTGGATTTCTTACATCATTTTTCTTTTACTCAACATATTATTGTCTTCTTTCCCAAATCTGATTTCTTTCTGTGTATGCTATGAATAATCCCATCACCAACCTTCTACCTACATAAGCGGTAATAATTTGATCCAGTCTTAGTATATTAAAATAAATGACTCATTTTCTCAAAAAAGAAAAAAGAATCCAATCTTTCTGCCCTTTGCATCTACTCTGAAGTCTTTTCCAGGCTCCCCTTGTATATAGTTTTTCCTCTCTTCCATTATCTGCTGGTATACACATATTCATAGTGAAATATCTCCTCTGGAAATATTTTGTTGATCCCTCACCATTTTCACAAAATTAGCTGTTCCTTTATTGGCATCCCTTTAACAGACTGGATAGCTATTCTAACATTTATAGTGCTTAATACATTTGAATATAATTATTTTTCTTAACTCTTTGTCCCTGGTATATTGTAAGCTCTTTCATTGCACATTATAGGTCTTCCGTGTAACCAGTGTAAAATTTAATTGACTTAACTTATACCATTGATTAAGATTCTTTCTCTCTCCTGTTCTCCATCCAGAATATAATGTTGAGTAAAATTATTTTTTGTTTGGCTTTTCCAGAACACAGGCTCTATGAAAGTGAGGAGTCAATTATTTTTATTATTATATTCAAAGAGGCTTGCATATCTCCTGTAACACAGTATGCCTTTCACTTGTGTCTGACAGAGTTCTACTCCTTCATTGGAAGATGGAGGAACAGTAAATCGCTAAATGACATAGACAACAAACCTAGAACTAAAATTTGTATCTCTTAAATTCCAGAAAGCATACACACATACTCCTTGCTTTCTTCTCCATTTTTTTTCAGTCAAGACAAAGGCTACAATAAACATAGCAAATTTTCATAGACAAAAGAGAAGAGAAAGGGGAAAGGAGAGTTTTTGAAATAGATTCCTCACTCAGAAACCTGAGTATCAATAGACAGCAGAGCTTCCATCCTATTATCACACTGCTCTTTGCATTTCTACCTTGTACATAATTTTAGTAGAAAGGTGTTTGCAATTGTTGACATTTTGCAGATGTGCCAAAAAGATTAATTGCAATAATTTCTTTTTCAGCTGGGATTATTGGCATATAAAATGTTTCTATATTACCATATGTATTCCAACTAATGTCACTTCAACTGCTATATGAAGAGCCTATTTATTAGATGACCATATGTAATGAAGGTTATATAGAGAAGTATGAATTTGAATCTTTAACAGAGATTCTGGATGGGAATTCTATCTTGGTGACTAAGAAGATGAATGAGTAAAAGTATGATAGATACAAATAGCGAGGTTCATTACACAATAAGAGGATTTTATCAGACATGTGATGAAGATAAATTCTACTGCATGTCAGGAATATCATGTTATTGCCTCTAATATATCATCTTGTTAATGTTATTTCTGTGGGAGCATTAAAATAAATTAAACTACTAAAACCTGAAAACAGATTTGACAGCTACATGTAACAAAAAAATCAAGATTTTGCTGAAATATATGCTATACTTTATACTAAGTCATGTTAATTACTGGGTGTTATGTTTGTTTAGATAATCGATGCAACACAAGTGGATAAACAACCCCCTATAAATAAAGATGCTCTCATTATTATTTAAAAATAATAAAAGTTATATATTTAGATTGATAGATTAATGCATAGGAATATTTTAAGTTAGGACTTTTGTTGTAATTGTTGCTCTAGAAGGAGAATCTAGATTTAACATAAAGAGGATCTGTATCTTTACAAATTTGTGTAAAAGCATTAGCACTGACAGCTTACGTTTATGCAGGAGTAAATAATCTGATTGGCTCCCATTACCTGATGCAGATAGGTGGGATGTTGTTAGTGCCCACTTCTCTTGATTGTGGAATAGTTTTTACATGGGTATGTAAAGCTTGAGTCTTCTATTTTGTTCTCTCTCACAATTTCCAGCGAGGGAAGACGATGCTACCTAACCCTTCTTATGTGCAAGTGTATTACTATCCATGTGCGCATGTGTGCAGAAGGTGTGTGGGAGGAAATATTGATGGTTCTCAGATGCTTCCTACTTTAACTAACAAAGACAGTTTCTGTCCCAAGGAGACCCAGTTCCTTGTTTCTCTATTTGCCCTTACTTGATATGCACAATCATAACTGAAGAGAGTTTTTCCTCCCACTTTTTTTTCTAAAATTATGTAGAAAATAAAGCTAATTATCTATGTAGCTGTAATTATGATTAAAAGGAAATGAGAATCAACTTTAACTATTTATTTTGCAGTGAGTTAATGAAAAATCTTTAAGGAATCACAGTATTCTATTATGAAACAAATGAAATTCAACTTCTTTTGACATAAGTCTATAAATAAGTTCTATTCTTTGATATTTATAACAAAGTTTGTGAAGCTCAGGTGAATGGTGTTAATAAATACAAGGTACAAGAACTAATGCTATTTTTTTTTAAATATATTTTATTGATTTTCCACAGAGAGGAAGGGAGAGAAATAGAGAGTTAGAAACATCGATGAGAGAGAAACATCGACCAGCCGCCTCCTGCACATCCCCTACTGGGGACGTGCCCGCAACCCAGGTACATGCCCTTGACCGGAATCGAACCCGGGACCTTTCAGTCCGCAGGCCGATGCTCTATCCATTGAGCCAAACCGGTTTCGGCTAATGCTATTTTTTTACCCCAGAGATAAAGTATCTGAGTTTTCTAATATCAAGAAGAAATCATAACAACCTCTTCACAAAATGGCCAGATTTTTTTAACTAATATGAATTCAACTTAATAGCAACAGGTTAAAATCAATCAGGTTAATTATTTGGAGACTGAATTGCTATAGACAATGAGTCAATGGAGGAAAAGAGCCTTTCACAGTGATGGCTTATGGAATTTTTAATGTGAGCAATATTATTCGCAGAAAGATTTATTTTGTAAACTGGTCATCAGCTGTCCCATAAGATCTGTGACCAAAACTCTTTTCAAGGCAGAAGTAAAAGAACTGTGCTACTATTATCCATGAAGGTTTGTTCTAAATTCATGAATGATTTTAGGTTCAGGAGTTGTCGTCTAGTGCTGCTCAGTAATCTTATCTTGAAAACTTTGATGATTCACACATAAACTATAATTAGAAGAATAAAATAAATTTGGAAACAGAGTTCAAATTTTTGAAAATTTAAACCAATTTAAAACAAGAATTCTTCTCTCAAATTATGAACTTTCGCTTTGATCATTAGACCATTTTAAAACCCAAATTATAAAATGACTGTCTTATTCCTCCACATGTTCCATGTAGATTGACATCTTTTTTGGTGTCTTTGACTGCAGGCCTATTTTTGGGCTTTGGTACAGTTCGACTATAAAATAATCTGATATCACATTCCAGACAGAAAATGCATTTAATAATGATTGCTTATTTATTGTCAATTAATGTCAGTCACAGATTGAAATAGTGGGCACCAGATGTAATTTGGAGGGCCGGAGAGGACAAGAGGACAATATTTATTGAGTATATTTCTCTGTACTACTCAGTGAGGCTTCCTTTTTTTCTTCAAATATTCTCATTTCTTTTTATTTTATAAAAATTAATTGAGGTTCTAATTGGTCTTTGCCATTAAGTTAAATATATGTGTAGTAGAGTGAATAATATTACCTGAGTCTTTAATTTTCATCTTTGAAAGGAGGAGACTTCAATCATCATTATGGCCTGTTTTAAACCTCAAGTTTCCACTGTAAACAGTTGTCTCAACTCTATAACTACTCTTATGGTCAGATAGAGCTCCATCACCTTTCATGCTTTTGTTTTTGAAGCCCTGATTTTAAGTTTTGTCAGTGCTAGCATTTCCATACTAAACATATCAATGTAAGCTCTTAGAGGTATTGCTATCTGTCTAAGCAAAAATAGAAGCCACACTAGTCCCTAGACACCACCATGCATGACTTCCCTTTCCTATGATCCAAGTCAACAGTGATGAGTGACATTAGTTAATAAGATTCTGTTGCTCACTTCATATAGTAGAATCATCATGAAAGAAACTTCTGCCTTGGATTCTTTGAAGGCTGGAATAAAATTATATTCATATCAAAGATATTATTGTCATCTTTGACAGAATAATCCATGATCATTTACAAGTCCTGTCCTTCAAATAAAAAATGTCTTTGAGGGTCTCAGAGGGAGGTGGTGTAGTGATCAGTTACAAGATTTAAAATTGTACAGGTCTCTGTGACTATGAACAAATGTTTTTATGCCCTTTTCCTTAACTGAAAATTTAGATAACCAGAGTATTTATCCTATTGGCTTGTTGAAAATATTAAATAAAATTATGTGTGTAAAATACTAGAATACTAGTTATAAGCAGCCAAATTATAAATATTGTACATTAAGGTTTGTTGTAATTATGTTAACTATTAAATTCATTCATAAGAATATTATTCTTGCTCAACTTCACTTTCTATAATAATTCATACGGCTTAAATATAATAAAAGCACTTGCTAATAAAAATAGGAGAACAAGTAAGAATGCAACATTTTGAAAGCCCGCATGCCACACTCAATACTATGAAACACCATTTCATAAAATTTTCTGTAGCTTCTTTAATCCAAGGGCTTATTTTACGTTGGATTCATCTTTTTATTCAACCGACCCTCAAAAGTAAGTTTTGAGGAAATAGTAATTTAGCATTAGCCTGCGGGAGGTAGTATTTAAAGATTCATGGTACTTTGACTCTGATGAGAATTCTCATCACTGACTTGGACACTTTGCTGTTATCATAGCCACACTTCTTTCACGGATCACCACCTCAGAGCATTTTCCAGAAGCAAGTTCATATTGTGATTAAATAAAATGTGCAATCCGATGCCAAAAAGAGCAAAATAAATGGCATCTTGGACATCAAGTCTGGGATCCACAGCAAAGAGCTGCAGGTCTAAAGCCACAACGCTGGCTGTTGTGCCTGGCCTGGGCTACATCACGTGACGGAACAGCCCAGCATCACTTGTAGTGATCCAGGAAGTTGGAAAGAATCTGCTCCTCTGGCCAACAGAACTTTAATAGGCTAGCCTTTCATTAAGTGAATTCCTAAATGTTGACCAAATTCTTTTAGACAGAAGCAGCTAATGGCTCAGGGTGCATGTGATGAACTTGCTATTACATAGACACTGCTTTAAAAAAAGAAAAAGAAAAAGAAAAAGAAAAACCTTCAGGCTGCTTTCCCAGAGAGTTCACATGCTAGGGTTGGGGGCTGGGCTGAACCATTTCTTCAGTGGTTTCTTTCATGTCCCCAGAAGGATGGTCATGTGTTTTAGTTTAGTTGATACATTCCAATAAAATGATTTTCAAAGAAACAGGACAAATAATAGGCGTTTTACATATGGTGGCTGTGGATGTCACATGGAGCTAATTTTCTCATACACAATATATTTGTTATTCCACAAGCTGGGTATAATTCATTTAAGGTCTCTTTTTATTTAATTTTACCTAATAAACTAATGAAATGGCCCAATGAAGCCTTTATGGTCAATATAATTTGGATGAGTGACTTTGTCTACATTTCCTTTAGGATATTAAAGATGTACCATTACTCTCCTAGCTTTTTTCCTCTCACAAAGCTCAAGGAAAAGAAAGCATCTTAAGCCTGGATAGCATTGTTATGTTTTTAAAACTTCATTCTTGATGTCAAGCTTTTAAGAGAAAAAATCAGCTTTAATTTCTTTTTCTTGTGTACAAACATAATTGCTAGCAAGTGGTCTTTTTTATTTCTCATGGTGCCTGTAGCAGTTATCAGTGGCCATTTGTCTACCTGAAAATACTTAAAGAATTCGTTAGAATGCAGAAAAGTAATGGGGAGCTTAAAGATGACGTACCCTGCAACAGCAGGAGATAGACACTGTCCATTATGTAGAACTTTTCTTTATGCAAAGGAGCAAAATAATGCGTCTTTTTTTCTGTTGCTAATCAAGGTGGCTTTTTTCCCATTGCTTATTTTTTTTATTGTACTTTATTTCTTTTTCTGACATTACTACTGTGTCCCCCTTCCCCTTTCCCCACCTCCACAGGGTCTTGCCCTCGCTTCCCTCTGGCTGTCACCACACTGTTTTGTTTTGTTTTAAATATATTTTATTTTATTTTTTTACAGAGAGTAAGGGAGAGGGATAGTGAGTTAGAAACATCGATGAGAGAGAAACATCAATCAGCTGCCTCCTGCACACACCCTACTGGGGATGTGCCCGCAACCAAGGTACATGCCCTTGGCCAGAATCGAACCTGGGACTTTTCAGTCTCCAGGCCGATGCTCTATCTACTGAGCCAAACTGGTTATGGCATGTGTCACCACACTGTTGTGTGTGTCTATGGGTTATGCATATATGTTTTTTGGTTAATCTCTTCGCCTTCTTTCATCCATTCCCCCTTCACCCTCAGCCCCTGTTAGTCTGTTCTATGTATCCATGCCTTTGTTTCTATTTTGTTTATTTTGTTCATTGGATTCTGCATATATGTGAGATCAGATAGTATTTGTCTTTCTTTGACTGGCTTATTTCACTTAGTATAATAATCTCCAGGTCAACCCATAATGTCGCAAAAGGTAAGAGAGTTCCTTCTTTTATGGCCTTATAGTACCCCATTGTGTAAATGTACCACTGTTTTTTTATCCACTCATCTACTGATGAGCACTTGGACTGTTTCCAGATCTTGGCCATTGTAAATAATACTGCTATGAACATGGGGTACATATATTCTTTTTAACTGGTGTTTCAGGATTTTTATACTTTTCAGAAGTGGCTTCACTGGGTCAAAAGGCAGTTTCATTTTTAATTTTTTGAGGAAACTCCATACTGTTTTCACAGTGTCTGCATTAGTCTGCATTGCCACCAGCAGTGCACTTGCTGTTTGTGGATTTATTGTTGGTAGCTAGTCTGGCAGGTATAAGGTGATATCTGCTTGTAGTTTTAATTTGCACCACTTTAATGATTAGTGATGTTGGTTACAAAAATAAACTCAAAATGGATAAAATACTTAAGTGTAAGTCACAAAACCATAAAAATCCTAGAAGAAAACATAGACAGTAAAATCTTAGCTCTCCTAGCAGTATTTTTGCTCATATTACTTTTGGACAAAGAAATCAAAGGGAAAGATAAACATATAGAACTACATCAAACTAAAAGTCTTCTGCATAGCAAAAGAAACTATCAACAGAATGAAAAGAGAATCCATTATATGGGAGAACCTATTCACCAATGATATATCTGATAAGGAGTTAATTTCCAAAATATATAAAGAACTTATACAACTCAACAAAAAAATAATCCAATGAAAAAATGGGCAAAGGACCTGCATAGACACTTCTCCAAAGAGGACATACAGATGGCCAATAGACATCCTAAATAATAAAAGGCTAATATGCAAATCGACCAAACTATGGAATTACCGGTCACTATGAAGCGCACTGACCACCAGAGGGCAGACGTTCATCACAGAAACCGTTCCCTGGTGGTTAGTGTGCTCCCACATGGGGGAGCGCCACTCAGCCAGAAGCCGGGCTCACAGCTGACGAACGCAGCGGCAGTGGCGGGAGCCTCTTCCGCCTTTGCGGCAGCACTAAGGATGTCCGACTGCCGGCTTATGCCTGCTCCCTATGGGCCTAAGCCGGCAGTCAGACATCCCCCAAGGGCTCCCGGACTGTGAGAGGATGCAGGCTAGGTTGAGGGACCCCTCCCCCCAGAGGGCATGAATTTCGTGCGCCGGGCCTCTAGTATGAAATAATGGTCAAGGTGGCTTTTTGACCATTTTCACCCACTCCATGGCACTCTAGCTCACAATGCAGTGTGGTTTTCACTTGAGTTGCACTCCTGAGAGCTGACTGAGCACAACTCCATGCCAATGATGGGTCCAAATGCCAAATGAAGAAACTAGGCATTTTTTTCTGTCACAGGCAAATAGTTTGAGACACAATGTAATGCAATTATTAACTGGAGCAAGTAAAATGCAAAGATGATCCTCAGTTATGCCAAGAAATGCAGCCCAATTAACCAGGGTCAAAATGCAGGACATCAGCACTGCTGAAGGCTGCAGAATGATCCAGAGCAATGAAAGCATCACACGCTGAAGTCCTATTGTCTCTCTGGAAGGTTTAAATTTACATCCTCAGTTAAGCAAATGAGCAACCAGGCCTATCCCAACCCTGCTCATCTGTGACTTACCGTGATTCCTAAGTTTGTGGTAGAGCATTTCCTAGAGCAGTGATGGTGAACCTTTTGAGCTCGGCGTGTCAGCATTTTGAAAAACCCTAACTTAACTCTGGTGCCGTGTCACATATAGAATTTTTTTTGATATTTGCAACCATAGTAAAACAAAGATTTATATTTTTGATATTTATTTTATATATTTACATACCATTTAACAAAGAAAAATCAACCAAAAACATGAGTGTCATAGGTTTGTCATCACTGGCCTAGAGGGAAGCACTCAATGAAGACCTGTCCAATAAGTGTCAGGTCATTAAATGGGTGAATATGGACGCTAAAAAAATGTGTTGACACATTTGAAATAATTTTCCCTGTTTTTTTAAGTCTCAATAAATCATTAAAATGAATGTTCATTAGGTTGGCACAAAGTATTATGTGGGAAGAGTAAATATTTGCATTTCCAATTTAATGTAGTGTTTGTCTAATTTGGATGACTTTTGTTCATATAGAAATAACTTTAACCTACACAGGCTACCCATGATTTGTTAAGTATTAGTATAATGTATTTTATTCTCCAATTTGGAAAGAAATGTTTACATAGTGAGCTCAGGAACCATAGAAGGCCCACTAATTTAGAGAGAGCTCAGAAGAAAGCAAAAGCGCATAATGACTAATCCTTTCATCCCTGCCCTGCATACTGCAGATTGCCCTCTTCCCCACCTCTTCTCCGGTATGTAAGATCAATAGTACTCCTTGGATAAGCACAATGGAATTTTAATAGCCGAGTACTTTATTCCAGGGACAGCTTCAGCAGTGACTGCTGCCTTCTAGCTCTGTGACTTTGGATAGGTTACATCTAAGGACATTTCTTCACCTGTAACATAGAATCTGGGCTCGAGATGTCTAATGTCCCTTTCTGCTCTGAATTTCTACAATTTTATTATTTTACCATAAATTTGGGAATCATAAGAAGTCATAATTTCTTTTAAAATCATGCATGTTCTGCAGGGATCAATGGAGAAAAGTGGAACATGTTGTTGTCTAGAAGGAGGTTCAGCACCCTGGCAAGCAAAGGGGAATTTATTTCCACTACCAAAGATCAAGGACCTGGGTAAAATTATTGTTATGTCACCAAACACACCCTGTTAATGCAGGTTGGTGATCTTATAGTGCCAAAAATTATATTAAATGATGTAATCACTTGTATTGATATTACTTATTGAAATAACTGTCTTTTATTTAAGTTTATAGACAGAGATTAATATGATATGTTATTAGTTAAATTAATTTTATTTCAGAAGCTTTGAAATTTTTTCTAATATATTTCCCACCTGTCATTATTTAGTAATAACTAGGAGAACATTTAATTCATGTATTCACTACTATATGTAAAGACTAGAACTATCTTTTAAATTTATTTTCAATTACAGTTGACATACAATGGACATACATATATTAGATTCAGGAGTATAAAATAGTGATTAGACATTTATATGCATTCCAAAGTGATAACTAAGTAAGTCTAACATTCATCTGACACCATACATAGTCATTACAATAAGAACTAAAGCTGTTTTAATAATGAATTTAAAATAGTCCTGTTCATCAAGACCCAAAATCACAGTAAACAGAACATTCAAATTGGTCCTTTCAGCTCAATTTGGGGAGATTTTATTCATTATAATCCCAGTAACACGTGCAAGAAAATACCCTTTTTTAAAAGACATACGCAAAGGGCTTGTTCTTCTGAAATGGAGGCATTATCAGGCATATTATGCAACTGAAATCTAGGTAAATATCTTTAAAATTACCATCTACCACAATAAAATAAGATGATACCTTTAGAGGAGTCAGAATATCTAAACTCTAGTATTAGATCTTCATTTACTGCTATAAAATCTGTAATAAATGAGTTAAAATCTTAGCTTATTGATTAGCCGAATGAACATCAAATGAAAAAATATATATGACAGTTCTTTGAAAATTATAACATGCTGTGTAAATGAAAGGCATTATATTGTGATATAAATGAATATTCACGATAATGAAAAAGTTATGCTGGGATGAATACTTATTAATTAGAAAAAACCACTTTATTGCAAGAGTATTTTATACTCATCCCATCTTTATCCATTTGGATCACTAAAGAGAGAAACATAGCAGTTTTTATACTGTTTTACCTTTGCAAGATTGTACTTATAATACCTTTTTTAAGCCACTAGAATAACAGGTAGACCCAAGCCATCCTACTTACATACAGTTTGGCTAAAGCCATCATCAGGGAAGGGGAAGTAATTCATTCAGTGAGAATGGCCTCTTTAGGGTGAATCCCTAGCAAAGCCCTCCTGGCAAAGGAGGACTAACTTATTTACTCTGGTCCAAGTGGAGTCAATTTGTAAGTGTCTTTGTTATTTTAATATTATAATCTGGTACCTATGATGGCATCTGGCATATTCAATTTTTCATAATAAATCAATACATGTTGTTTTGAACATGCTGATTGTGTTATGTTGCCTTGGATAAAATACTGCAATTGGTTAATATCTTTTTCAAATGTATTCCTTAATCTCTGGGGAGACTTCTTTCTTAGAGAAAACAATTATGGCCCAAAATAAATTTTATTTTCTGGAAAAACTGATGGGAGGCATCTAAGTTTGGTAGCATTGCAAAATTGTGAAAGATTCTGTGGTTATACTTTGAAGTTTAATATAAAACTTTATAAAGAAGTGAAACATTTTTCATGACTAAAAATACCATTACTTAGCATGACTAAAATTGATATTCTATTGTGGACACTTATTTTGGGGGGAGAAAAAGAAATAATTTTGCCAAGTTTATGAAAAAAAAACATATTCACTGGTGGAGATATAAAAATAAATATTTACAGCTGTGAAGAGATATATGGTAATGATGTTTCTGATGAAGAGAAATGAGCAGAATTATACGTTGTTAAAATTTTCCCTATTATGTGAAGAATATATAAGAAATTCTACTTTGTTCTATCGCTAATAATGAACTACATTTTTCAATGTGCCAAAGTGGTACAAATTATTCATTTCTTGGGTGCTATAAGAATTCTTTCAGGTTAAATAGTGTATGAAGTTGTAACTTTCTTAAGAATTGTCTTAGAAGTGCTATATACACAATTAATTGTTAAGAAATGCAATATTAGACTAATGAAATACATTAAGTGGTCCTTCATTGGCTTTAACAAAGTCAAATCAGCTTTAACACTTTTGGGAAGGGGCTAAGTACTGAGACAAAAAACATGGATTGGCTCTCTTCTTCCTCACTTTCTCTATGTTGTCTTCATTGATAATATGCAAACAAGAGCCTAAGAGTGGAACTGTTGTCCTTCATTTTTACCTTAGGAACTATTGGGATGTCTAATGACTACAACATAATAGGACTATAATAGGCAACACTGAGGTTTTATAATCACCTTAAATTTAGAAGACAAGCAGTCATCCCAAGAATGAATGTGTGCAATTCTTCTATCCAAGGATACGGGGCCTGTTGTCATCCAGCAGACTCAAATAGGGTTTAAGTAATGTGGTATAGTATTAAGTTTATTTTCCCTTTAACACCTGTATTTCTTTGCGGAATTGCTTAACCTTTCTTATCCTGAATGTTGTCTGTAATATTCAATGAAAATTAAATAAAATTATTTATATAGTAGTGTTGAAAATTAGAATGTAGCAATTATGATTATAAAATTTATCTGACATTTGTATTAACAAAAATGCTATAAAAGCCCCTAAATTTATAAGAGTAAACGAAAGTTGAGGGAAGTATCACTTTAGGGAGATTTTAATTTTAACTGGCTGAAAATTTCCTAAAATATTTTTAATAGGGGAGGCAATCTATTTTGTTATTCACCTATTTTGATTAGTAATATAAGGATTAAGATTGACGGCTGCCTGGAAGGTGAAGGCAGGCAGAGGCAGAGCCCAGTGAACCTGGGGAAGTTTGCTGACCCAGTCCTGGGACCCAAGCTGCTAACAAACTGGCCTTAGAATGTAGCTCTGCCCCTCCTGCTCACAGCCAAGCTATGTGGAGAAAGACAAAGACTGTGGATCATTTGAAACTTCAAATAGGTTGCTGGGAGCCAGAGGAGGACAGTTTCTGACAGTGGTTAGCACGTAAGTATCTCCTGGGAGGGCCAGAATTGGCAGACAGAACAGTCAACCTCAGTCGTCAGAGGAGCAAGATCCAAAGGGAGCTCCCAGGAGGCTATTCAACTCTGCTGAGACAAACACCACTTGCCTTTTTTTTCCCTTTACCTTCTTGATCTTTCTTCTTTATTGATTTGTTATCATTTTAGTCTTCCTTTTTTCTTTCATACATATAATTTTTTCCTTCCCTTTTCTTATCCTATTTTGTTTTCTTCATTTTCCTGTTTTCTCTTAGTTTTTCCTTTTCTTATATTTTGTCTATCTGCTTCTCCTCTATTTTCCTTTTTATAAATATTTTCATCCTCTTTTATACAATTTCCTTCCCCTATTCTTTATTCTTTTTTTCTTTCTTTCATATGCTATTCCATGTTCATTTTTCTTCCTCCTTTTTTCTCCATGCTTCTTTCTCTTCCTTTTATTCTATTACTAGTGGCCCGGTGCACGAAATTCGTGCACGGGAGGAGGTGTCCCTCAGCCCAGCCTGCACCCTCTCCAATCTCAGACCCTTTGGGGGATGCTGACTACTGGTTTAGGCCTGATCTCAGGATGTCCAACTGCTGGGATCGGGTCTAAACCGTCAGTTGGACATCCCTTTCACAATTCTGGACCGCTGTCTCCTAACCACTCACCTGTGTGCCTGCCTGATTGCCCCTAATTCATGCACGGGAGCAGGGAGTTCCTCAGCCTGGCCTGCACCCTCTCCAATCCGGGGCCCCTCAGGGCTGCTGGCACCTAACTGCTCACCTGCCTGCTGGCCTGATCCCTCTAACTGCTCTCCCCTGATGGTCTGATACTCCTAACTGCTCTCCCCTGACTGCCTGATCAACTCTAACCGCCTCTTCCTCAGCCCTGCCACCATGGCTTTGTCCGGAGGGATGTCCGGAACCTCGTCTGGAAGATGCTCAGTCTAATTAGCATATTACCTTTTTATTAGTATAGATAATTGAAGTTGAAATTTTCATCTACATGTGCAAAATCAAGTGAATTAATAAGTCCAATTAAATACCTCATAAAGTTCAATGTAGCATTTTGTAGTTAAGAAATCACTTTCA
>NW_006293523.1:1036085-1041191 GCF_000327345.1 Myotis davidii | reverse complement strand
GGGCGCCTGGTCTCTGACCTTCAGAATAAACCCAACAAAAGCTTGTTTCCTCTCTTAGATGATTTGCCACAGTAGCATTCCCTGGAGACAATATTCTGACCAGGCCTTCCTGGGAGTGACCATAACATACTCTGTGCCTGTAGAAAGGTGTGGGCCATATCACTAAATAAATCAGGGTCAGTTTTCTCATCTTGTGGAATGGGAGATAAAGTTATGATAGTTTATCTGCCTTTCCATAGGTTTCCTGCCGGTTTGTGTCTCTTGTGCAGCCCCAGTGGCCCCAGCACCTCTGCGGCCTTGGGGTTAGGGGCTGCTGGGTGCAGGCCCCCCTGCAGGCTGTGTCTGTGCTCCTCTGACCCCAGCGCCGAGGTGGGGCTTGGGGTTTCTGGGTGCGGGCCCCCCTGCAGGCTGTGTCTCTGCTCCCCCAACCCCAGGGCGAGGCGAGGCTTGGGGCGGCTGGGTGTGGCCCCCCTGTGGCCTGTGTCTCTGCTCCCCCAACCCCAGTATGAGGTGGGGCTTGGTGTTTCTGGGTGCGGCCCCCCTGCGGCCTGTGTGTCTGCTCCCCAAACCCCAGCGCTGAGGCGGGGCTTGTGGCGGCTGGGTGCGGCCCCCTTGTGGCCTGTGTCTCTGCTCCTTCATCCCCCAGCAGCGCTGACCAAGCAGGCCCAGAGGCCCTCCACCAGCGGGTTGAGGCAGAAGCCTGAGTCCTCACCAGGCTTCCCTCTGCCACTTGGAGCCTACGTATGCAAATTAGCAGCCATCTTGGCTGACAGTTAATTTGCATATCTTGCTGATTAGCCAATGAAAAGGGTAGTGGTCGTACACCAATTACCATGTTTCTCTTTTATTAGTGTAGATTGTTATATTTTCTTCTTCCCAATTCTATCTTCTTTTGTGATTGCTTTTTGTTGTTGTTGTAGAGATCTTAGGTATGTTTTGTTTTGTTATGTTTTACTTTCTTCTCTCAGCACCCACACAACAGCTCACACAATGTGGTTAGGGTGTGCCTCATAGTCAGCCAACCTCAGAGAGGAGAATCCACCATGAACAGGACAACAATATTCAAGACCCAATTACAATAGGAGAGTCCAAATAACCCACAGAAGGGACATCCCCAGAGCACCCAGCTCAAGATATCTAAGACACTGCACATTTGCTACATAAAGCCACCCCATGAAGACTGGGAGGCATAGAAGTTTGATCTAATATAGAGAAACAAATATAAAGGTTCAGCAAAAATGAGGAGACAAAGAAACAACCCCCAAATGGAATAAAAGGAGGAAACTCCAGAAAGAGAGCTAAATGAAATGGCAGGAAACTATTTATCAGATATAGAGTTGAAAGTAATGATTATAAGATGCTCAGGGAACTTAGTAATAATTTCAAGAAACTTAGTGGGAACTACAACAACATAAAACAAGAAATAGAAAGAATAAATAAAATCAGTTGGAAGTGAAGAATACACTGGAAAAAATAAAAGGTAGATTAAATGAGGCAAAATATTAAAATAGTGACTTGGAAGACAAGTTAGAAAATAATACCCATTGGAGCAGCAAAGAAAAAAAAAGGGGGAAAATTAAAAATCAGGACAATAGTTTAAGGGAAATTTGATAAAACATGAAACATAAAATAATCTCCATGATATGGGTACCAGAAAGAGAAGAAAGTGAGCAAGGAATAGAGAACCTGTTTAAATAAATAATGATATGCCCTAGTCAGTTTAGCTCAGTGGATAAAGCATCAGCCTGTGAACTAAAATGTCCCAGGTTTAATTCCAATCAAGTGCACATACCTTGGTTGCAGGTTCCTCCTCAGCCCAGCTCCCTGTCAGGGCTTGTGCAAGAGGCAACCAATCAATGTACTTCTCTCATATCAATGTTTCTCTCTGTCTTTCTCTCTCTCTTCCACTTTCCCTAAAAATCAATGGGAAAATATCCTTAGGTGAAGATTAACAAAAAGACAAAAAAGAAAAAGAAAAAAAAAGAAATAATGACAGAAAACGTCCCTAACCTGGTTAAGGAAAAAGTCACACAAAGTTTAGGAAGCACAGAGAGTTCGAATCCAGAGGAATCCAAAGAGATCCACTCCAAGACACATCATAATAAAAAGGACAAATATTAAAGTCAAAGAAAGAATCTTAAAGGCAGCAAGATACAAAAGAAGAATATTAAAGGCAGCAAGAGAGAAAGCTATCTACCAGAGAGTACCTATTAGAATGTCAGCTGATATCTCAACAGAAACACTTCAGGCAAGAAGGAATTGGCATAAAGTATTTAAAGTAATAAAAAGTTAGGAACTGAATGTAAGATTACTCTATTCAGCAAGGTTATCATTTGAAATTGAAGGGGAAATAAAGAGCTTCACACACACACACACACACACACACACACACACACAGCTAAAGGAATGAATTACCACCAAACCAGCATTGCAGAAAATGTTAAAGGGAATCTTTTAAGAAGAAGAAGAAATTGAGAGAGAGATACGTATAGGTATAAAGGGGAAAAAATGAAGTAAATAAGTACCTATCAATAATAACCTTAAATGTAAATGGATTAAATCCTCCAATCAAAAGACATAGGGTAGCTGAATGGATAAGAAAACATGACCCAACTATATGCTATCTACAAGAGGCCCTCCTCTGAACAAAAGACTCACACAAACTGAAAGCAAAGGGATATAAAAAATGTTTTATTGAAAATGAAAAGAAATTAGGGGTAGCAATTCTTATAGCTGACAAAATAGACTTCAAAACAAAGGCCATAAAAAGAGACAAAGAAGGCCACTACATAATACTAAAAGGATCAATAGAACAAGAGGATATAACCCTGATAAACATATATGCACCCAACATAGGAGTAACTAAAAATATAGAAACATTCTTGGAGGACTTTAAGGGAGAGATCTACAGCAACACAGCAATACAGGCTATAACACCCTGTCTACATCACTGGAAAGATCTTTCAGACAAAAATCAACAAAGAAATAGAAAACTTAAACAGTACACTAGAATAGATGGGTTTAATTGACATTTACAGAACATTCCACCAACAAGCTACAGAATATGCATTCTTCCCAAATACACATGGAATATTCTCAAAGATAGACCACATGTTAGGACACAAAACAAGTCTCTACAAGTTCAAGAAGATTAAAATCATATCAAGCACCTTCTTGAATCATAATGGCATGAAATTTAAAATCAACTAAATAAAAGCACTAAAAATATCCAAACACATGAAGGCTAAATAGCATGTTATTAAACAATGAAAGGGTGACCAATGAAATCAAAGCAGAAACAAAAGACTTTTTTAAAACAAAGGAAAATGAACATGCAACAATCCAAAATCTATGGGACATAGTAAATCCAGTCCTAAAGAGAAGTTCATAGAATTACAGGACTACCTGAAGAAACAAAAGCTCTAATAAACTAACACTACAACTAAAATAATTAGAAAGAAAACAACAAGAAAAGCCCAGAGTAAGAAGAGGGAAGTTAATAATAAATATCTCAGAGTGGAAATACATGACATAAAGACTAAAAGAAAAACACAAAAGCTCAATAAATTCAAGAGCTGGTTCTTTGAAAAGATAAACAAGATTGAAGAACCATTAGCTAGGCTCATCAAGAAACAAAAAGATAGGACCCAAATAAATAAAATCAGAAATAAAATCAGTTGTTACCTCACCTCTTTCAAAAGAGGTGAGGTAACAACTGACATGACAGAAAAACAAAGGTTTATAAGAAAATACTATGAACAACTACATACCAACAAGCTGGGCAACCTGCATGGGATGGACAAATTCCTAGGAGAATACAATCATCCACAGCTAAATGAGGAAGAACCAGAAAACCTGAACAGGCCAAAAACAACTGGTAAGATTGAAGCAATAATAATAATAATAATAATAATAATAATAATAAAAACTCTCAGCAAATAAAAACCTTGGTCTAGATAGCTTTATGAGGCCAGTATTATCCAAAACCAGATAAAGACACTATAAAGAAAGGAAATAAAAAGTCGATATCCCAGATGAACATAGATGCTAAACTCTTCAACAAAATATTAGCAAATTGATCCAGCAATATGTTAAAAAGAAGATATGTCATGATCTCAGTAATTGGGATTTATACCAGGAATGCATGGCTGGTGCAATATTCACAAATCAATAAACATGATACATCACATAAACAAATTGAAAGACAAAAATCATATGATCATATCAATAGATGCAGAAAAAGCATTCAACAAAATCCAACACCCATTTTTCATAAAAACTCTTAGCAAAGTGGTAATAGAGGGATCATGCCTCAACATAATAAATGCCATATCTGACAAACCTATAGCCAACATTATATTCAATAGGTAAAAACTAAAACCATATCCCCTAAGAACAGGAACAAGACAGGGATTTCCACTTTCACCACTCTTATTCAACATAGTACTGGAAGTTCTAGCCACAGTAATCAGACAAGAAGAAAAAGAAAAAAGCATCTAAATTGGAAAGGAGGAAGTAAAACTCTTATTATTCACAGATGACAAGATATTGTACATAGAAAACCCTAAAGAATTCTTCAAAATCTAATAATTTTAATAAATGAATTCGGCAATGTAGCAAGATACAAAATTAATACCCAGAGATTGATGACACTTTTATACACCAATAATGATTTCTCAGAAAGAGAAACTGAAAAAAAAATCCCATTTACCATTATAACAACAACAACAAAAATGAAGATACTTAAGAATAAACTTAACCAAGTAGGTAAAAACCTGTACTCAGAAAACTATAAGGCATTGAAAAAAGAAGTAGAGGAAGATGCAAACACGTGGAAGAATATACCATGTTCATGGGTTGGTAGAATTAAAATCATTATAAAGTCCATATTACCCAAAGCAATCTTTGGTGCAGGGGACAATGATGCTCCAACTAACAGCCACACCAGCCAAAGCCAAGAGTATTTTCACTACTATAACCCTCCTTCCACCCACCACCCACCCCCAAACCCTGGGCATTACTATTCTTTTTACTGTCACCACAGTTTTGCCTTTTCCATAATGCCATATAGTTGGACTCAGCTGGAGACAATTCCATTGTTCAGCA